>NC_086099.1:115977980-116141848 GCF_963921235.1 Mobula hypostoma | reverse complement strand
TTATATCTTTCTTAGCCAGTCCTGAAAAGTGCAGTACAATAGTCTAATTGGCTAAATTCAAAAGCGTGTATCAATTTTTCTTCATCTTGTGATGTTATAAGAAAGCAAAATCTTGTAACATTCCTTCAATTAAAAAATGCAGTCTTAATAACATAATTAATATATGATTTGAAATTTAGCTCACAATAATAACACCTGAATTCTTTATCTCTGACTTGATTTGTGAGACCAGATGATCAAGTTTATATCTAATTTTCACACTACCTTTATTGCTACCAATAATCCACATCTGTGTTTTTTTCTCCCCTTCTTAAGTCCAAGGAAATTTGACCTCATCCGTTCTGTGATGCTGTTAAGAACCAGACGGTTTAGAGCCTTAGGGTCATCTGGTGTCGTAGATAAATACAGCTGTGTGCCACTGTATACTTCTGGTAATACACCTTGTGCCTTGAAATAATCTGAACTAATAGGAGCATGTGGAATGAGAACAGGCCAAGAGTAGATCCTTGCAACACATCAGACACAATACCATAGATTTTAGACACACAATCAGCACAGCTAACAAAGAACTGAAACCAGCTGAAGGCAATGCCAGAAAGACCTACCTATTGACTAGGGTGGTTTATGAGAATGCTGTGACCAACATATCAAATGCTGCACTCAAACCAAAGAAAACAAGAACTGATTTGTTACCTGCATTGCCATTTAGCCGTAAGTCACTAACTACTTTAAGCAATGCAGTCTCAAAACTATGATTTCACATAAAACCTGACTGATACTTGTCAAGAATAGAATTTTTATCAAATAATCACTTAACTGTAAAAAAACTACTTTTCTAAAATTTTACTTGGTAAGGCAGGTTTGAAAAATGTCATAAATTGTCCAAAATAAAGCAGTCTAGATTATTTTTGTTAAGCAGGGATTTTTAAGGAATCCAGAAAAATGACAAAAACTACTGAACAGATAACTATATCCAGTACACCGTTGATTAGCATCTTTTAAAAAGCCTGTTGGATAGGATGAAGAACACAGATTGTTGCAAGAAATGTGTTTTTTGATAGTAGGTGATTTAAACTCTCCACATATTGGCTGGGACTCCCATACAGTAAAAGAGCTGGATGGTGTATGTCAGGAAAATTTCCTTTATCAGTTTAGAGATGTCCCAACTAGAGAGTGTGCAATACTGGTTTTAGCTGATTAATTAGCTCCTCAAGTATCTCATTTGATCGTTGCTGCCCATACCAGCTGTGCACCTTCTTCTTCTTAACCAGGGCCTCAATATCTCAAAAGCACAGCTTCCCTAAACCTCTTAGCCTTGACACTTATTCTGAAAGGAACTTGCAAATTCTATACTCTCAAATTTTCACTTCAACAACCTCCCACTTACCAAGCACACCTTTGCCAAAAAACCTGTCCCAATTGTCACTTGCCAGATTCTTTCTGATACCATCAAATGGGCCTTTCTCCAATTTAGAATCTCAACCCAAGGACCAGACAAATCCTTCACATAATTACCTTGAAAATGATGGTATTATGACCACTGGACACAAAGTGTTCCCTTACGCACACTTCTGTCTCCTGCTATTTGTCATTCCTTCATAGGAGGTCCAGTATTGCACACACTCTAGTTGGGTCATCTCTAAATTGATAAAGGAAATTGTCCTGACATACTTAACACACTACACCATCCTGCTCATTTACTGTATGGGAGTCCCAGCTAATATGTGGAGAATTCAAAACGTCTACTATTACAAACACATTTCTTACAATAATCTGCATCTATCTGAAAATGTGCTCCTCGAAATCCTATTGACTATAATATAATCCCACTAAAGTGGTTGTCGTTTTCTGCCGGAGTCCTGCCGAAGGGTTTCGTCTGAAACATTGACTGTACTCTTTCCTATAGGTGCTGCCTGGCCTGATGAGATCTTCCAGCATTTTGTGTGTGTCTCTTTCTTATTTTACAGTTTCACCCATATAACCTCAGTAGAGGAGCTCTCCACTCTATCCTGTATGAGCACTGCTGTCATATTTTCCCTGGTTAGGAATGCCACTCTTCCTGCTATTCTTCCTTTCACTCTACCATGGGAGTAAGTACGAAATATTGAGCCATCAGTCCTGCTCCCCTGCAACCAAGTCTTACTAATGGCTACAATATCATAACCCACATGCTCTAACCTCATCTGCTTTTCCTACATTACTCCTTGTACTGAAATACACACAACTCAAAACATAACAGCAACAGATATGGAAGCAGAATTAGGCCATTCAGCCCACTGAGTCTGCTCCATCATTCCAGCGTGACTGATTTATCATCCCTCTCAACCCGATTCTCCTGCTCCCCATAAATGTTGACATCCTGACAAATGAAGAACCTATCAAACTCCACTTTAAAAATACCCAATGAACTGAACTCCACAGCCACTTGTGACAATGAGTTCCACAGGTTCACTATAGTTTAGCTGAAGAAATTCCTCCTCACCTCTGTTTTAAATGGACGTCCCCCTATTCCGAGATTGCGTTCTCTGGTCCTAGACTTGCCCACTATAGCAAATATACTTTCCACATCTACCTCTCAATAAGATCCCCCTCATTCTTCAAAGACCCAGTGTGTACAAGCCCAGAGCTATCAAACATTCCTCCTAAGTTTCATTCCTGGAATCATTCTCGTAAAATGCCCTATGGACCCTTCAATGCCAGCACATCTTTTCTTAAATAAGGGGCCCAAAACTGTTCACAATACTCTGTGTGATCTGGTCAATGCATTTTCAAGACAATGTGTTACATCCTTGCTTTTATGTTCTAGTGCTCTTGAAGGCTAACAGTGCATTTGCCTTCCTTACCAAAAACTCAACCTGTAAGTTAACCTTTAGGAAATCCTGCATGAGGACTCTCAAGTACCTTTGCACCTCTGATATTTGAATTTTCTCCCCATTTATAAAATAGTCTGTACCTTTATTTCTTCTACCAAAGTGCATGGAGTATTTGCTGTCTGCCACTTCCTTGCCCCTAACACTAACCTCTCCTCCACCTATTTTGTATCATTTGGGATCTTGGCCACAAGGACAACAATTCTGTCATTCAAATTATTGCTATAAAACGTGAAAAGAATCTGTCCCAGACTGACCCTGTGGAACATCATTAGTCACCAGCAGCAAACCACAAAAGGCCTTCTTTATTCCCTCTCTTTGCCTCCCGTAAGAAAGCCAATATTCTATCGATCTAGTATCTTTCCAGTAACCCCATGAGCTATTACCTTGCCAAGCAGCCTCATATGCGGCACCTTGCTTCCTCCCGCCCTCAAAGATGTACTGGCAAGTAACCTAATTGTTCAGTGTAAATCGTGCCATGATCAGACTGGGGATATCAGGTGAAAGGGCAGCGCAGCTCAAAAGAATGGAAGGGTATATTCTGTGCTGTATCTCTAAATAAAATAAAGACGTAAAGAAAAATCCAAGGAGACTACATCCACTAACTCTCTTCTGTCTAACCTGATTGTTATTTTCTCAAAGAACTCCAAAAGGTTCTAGGCAACATTTCCCTCTTTTGGAAACCCTTCTGACTGAGATCTATTTTATCATGGCCCTCTACGTATCCTGAAAGCTCATAATTAATAATGGACTACAATATCTTCCCAACCACTGAAGTCAGACTAACTGACCTATAACTTCCTTTCATCTGCCTCCCTCCTTTTTTAAAGAGTGGAGTGACTCTTTTCAGTTTTCCAGTCCTCCAGAACCATTCCAGAATCTAGTAACTCTTGAAAGATCATCACTAGCGCCTCCACAATCTCCAGCAAGCTCTTTCATAGCCTTGTTCCAGATGATTTATCTACCCCTCAGACATTTCAGCATCCCAAGCTCTATCAGCTTAGTAATAGCATCTACACTCACTTCTGCCCAGTGACACACCTGTATAACTGGCATATTATATGCCTAGTCTTCCACAGTAAAGAGTAACACAATTTTTTAATGTTCATTTCTGCTGTTTCTTTGTCTCCAATTACCACCTCTGCTGCGTCGTTTTCCAGCAGTCCAATATCCAGTCTCATCTCTTTTATTCCTGACACTCTTTTGAAAACTCTTTTGGTACTCTCCTTTATATTATCAACTAGCTTACTTTCCTATTTCATTTTTTTCTCCCTTCTGGTTTTTTAGTTGCCTTCTGTTGGTTTTTAAAAGCTTCCCAATTAAGTTCTCACTATTGGTTATATTATATGCCCTCTCTGTCCCTTTTATGCTTTCTTTGACTTCCTTTGCTAGCCACATTTGCATTAAGTTCCTTTTAGAATACCTTTTCATATTTGGGATGTGTCTATCTTGCACCTTTTGAATTATGCCCAGAAACCACAGCCGTTGTTATTCTGCCTCATTCCTGCTGGTGCCTCCTTCCAATCATCTTTGGCCAGCTCCCCTCTCATGCCTCTGTAATTCCTTTTACTCCACTGTAATACTGATACATTTGACTTCAGCTTGTCCCTCTCAAATTGCAAGGTTAAATCTATCATATTATAATTATTGTCTCCTAAAGGTTCTTTTACTTTAAGCTCCCTAATCAAATCTGGTTCATCACACAACACCCAATCTAAAATTGCCTGTCCCTTAGTGGGCTCAACCAAAAGCTGCTCTAAAAATCTATCTTGTAGGCACTCTACAAATTCCATCTCTTGGGATCCAGCATAAACCTGTTTTTCCCAATCTACCTGCATTCTGAAATCTCCCATGACTACCATAATATTGCATGCTTTTTCTATCTTGCAGTATAATTTGTACCCCACAAACTGGCGACTGTTTGGAGGCCTGTATATAACCCACATTAGGGTTTTTTCCAAACTTGTAGATAACTCAACCCACAAGCACTGTATATCTTCCGATCCTATATTACAATAGACAATAGACAATAGGTGCAGGAGTAGGCCATTCAGACCTTCGAGCCAGCATCGCCATTCACTGTGATCATGGCTGATCATCTACAATCAGTATCCAGTTCCTGCCTTATCCCCATAACCTTTGATTCCGCTATCTTTAAGAGCTCTATCCACCTCTTTCTTGAAAGCATCCACAGACTTGGACTCCACAGCCTTCTGGGGCAGAGCATTCCATATATCCACCACTCTCTGGGTGAGAATGTTTTTCCTGAACTCCGTTCTAAATGGCCTACCCCTTATTCTTAAACTGTGGCCTCTGGTTCTGGACTCACCTGTCAGCGGGAACATGCTTCCTCCCTCCAGCGTGTCCAATCCCGTAATAATCTTATATGTTTCAATAAAATCCCCGCTCAGCCTTCTAAATTCCAGAGTATACAAGCCCAGTTGCTCCAATCTTTCAATATATAACAGTCCCGCCATCCCGGGAATTAACCCTGTGAACCTACGCTGCACTCCCTCAATAGCAAGAATGCCCTTCCTCAAATTTGGAGACGAAAACTGCCCACAATACTCCAGGTGTGGTCTCACCAGTGCCCTGTACAGCTGCAGAAGGACCTCTTTGCTGTTATACTCAATTCCCCTTGTTATGAAGGCCAACATGCCATTAGCTTTCTTCACTGCCTGCTGTACTTGCATGCTGCTTTCAGTGACTGATGTACAAGAACACCTAGATCTCGTTGTGCTTCCCCTTTTCATAACTTGACTCCATTTAGATAATAATCTGCCTTCCTGTTCTTACCACCAAAATGGATAACCTCACATTTAACCACATTAAACTGCATCTGCCATGCATCTCCCCACTCACCCAGCCTGTCCAAGTTACCCTGCATTCTCATAACATCCTCCTCCCATTTCACACTGCCACCCAACTTTATGTCATCCACAAATTTGCCAATGTTACTTTTAATTCCCTCATCTGAATCATTAATATAAATTGTAAACAGCTGTGTCCCAGCACTGAACCCTGCGGTACCCCACTGGTCACCGCCTGCCATTCCGAAAGGGACCCGTTAATCGCTACACTTTGTTTTCTGTCGGCCAGCCAATTTTCAATCCATGTCAGTACTCTGCCCCCAATACCATGTGCCCTAATTTTGCCCACTAATCTCCTATGGGGGACGTTATCAAAGGCTCTCTGAAAGTCCAGGTACACTACATCCACTGGCTCTCCCTTGTCCATTTTCATAGTTACATCCTCAAAAAATTCCAGAAGATTCGTCAAGCACAATTTCCCCTTCGTAAATCCATGCTGACTCGGACCAATCTTGTTACTGCTATCCAGATGTGTCGTAATTTCATCTTCTATAATTGACTCCAGCATCTTTCCCACCACCGACGTCAGGCTAACCGGCCTATAATTCCCTATTTTCTCTCTTCCTCCCTTCTTGAAGAGAGGAACAACATTAGCCACCCTTCAATCCACAGGAACTGATCCTGAATCTATAGAACATTGGAAAATGATTACCAATGCATCCACGATTTCTAAAGCCACCTCCTTAAGTATCCTGGGATGCAGACCATCAGGTCCCAGAGACTTATCATCCTTCAGACCCAACAGCCTATCCAACACCATTTCTTGCCAAATATACATTTCCTTCAATTCATCCATTACCCTAGGTCCTTTGGCCACTATTACATCTGGGAGATTGTGTGTGTCTTCCCTAGTGAAGACTGATCCAAAGTACCTGTTCAACTCGTCTGCCATTTCCTTGTTCCCCATAATAAATTTACCTGCTTCTGTCTTCAAGGGCCCAATTTTGGTCTTAATTATTTTTTCCCTTTTCACATACCTAAAGAAGCTTTTACTATCTTCCTTTATATTCTTGGCTAGTTTACCTTCGTACCTCATTTTTTCTCTGCATATTGCCTTTTTAGTTACCTTCTGTTGCTCTTTAAAAGTTTCCCAATCCTCCAGCTTCCAACTCGTCTTTGATATGCTATACTTCTTCTCTCTTATTTTTATACTGTCCATTAGTTCCCTTGTCAGCCACGGCCTCCCCTTACTCCCCTTAGGATCTTTCTTCCTCTTTGGAACAAACTGATCCTGCACCTTCTGCATTATTCCCAGAAACACTTGCCATTGCTGTTCCACTGTCATCCCTGCTAGGGTATTGTTCCATTGAACTTTGGCCAGCTCCTCCCTCATAGCACCATAGTTCCCTTTGTTCAACTGTAATATGGACACTTCCGAGTTTCCCTTCTCCCTCTCAAATTATAGATTAAAACTTATCATATTATGGTTACTACCTCCTAATGGCTCCTTTACCTCGAGGTCCCTGATCAAATCCGGTTCATTGCACGGCACTAAATCTAGAATTGCATTCTCTCTGGTAGGCTCCAGTACAAGCTGTTCTAAGAATCTATCTCGGAGGGACTCCACAAACTCCCTTTCTTGGGGTCCAGTACCAAACTGATTGTCCAGTCTACCTGCATGTTGAAATCCCCCATAACAACTGTAGCATTACCTTTACGACATGCCAACTTTAACTCTTGATTCAACTTACACCCTACATCCAGACTACTGTTTGGTGGCCTGTAGATAACTCCCATTAGGGTCTTTCTACCCTTAGAATTTCTCAGTTCTATCCATACTGACTCTACGTTTCCTGATTCTATGTCCCCCCTTGCAAGGGACTGAATATCATTCCTCACCAACAGAGCCACCCCACCCCCTCTGCCCATCAGTCTGTCCTTTCGATAGGACATATACCTTGAATATTCATTTCCCAGGCCCTGTCCACTTGAAGCCATGTCTCTGTTATTCCCACAACATCATACTTACCAATTTCCAACTGTGCCTCAAGCTCATCCACTTTATTTCTGATACTCCGTGCATTCATATATAATACTTTTAATTCATTACTTCCCTCACCTCCCATAATACCGTTCCAGCTGACCGGAAGTGCACTGGGAGCGGTAAGTGTAAAGGAATTGGGTGCTTACTGGTCTGGCTAACAATGGATGGTGCAATCCGGGGTATATTACCATCGAGGAACGTGTTTGCAGACTGGATATTGAACTTCTCACTGTTGGACTTCGGCCACATTCCACCGTGATACAACACTTGGCGGCACGGGAGGTAGTTCCTGCCTGTGGCCATCGAACATGCAGCTCCTCCCGTGGAGGGTCAGACACCCTGAGCCAATAAACTGGTCCTGGACTTATTTTCCATCTGGCATAGTTTGCATTTTGGTGTTTGATTGTTGGGGTTTTTTGTATTGCTATGATTACCATCTATTATTGGTTGGTGCGGCTGTAATGAAACCAAATTTCCCTCGGGATTAATAAAGTATATCTATCAGCCTATCTATCTATCAATTCCTACTGTACGATCCCTTCTTGAACTTTCTGCTCTGTTGATTCTGCTGTCTTTCTTAACTTCTCTTATTCTCACTTTTCCTTTATCTCCATCCTTATGTTTCCAGTTCGTACCGCCCCCCCAACTACTTTGTTTAAACACACCCGTGTTGCAGAGGCAAACCTGCCTGCCAGAATGCTGGTGCCCAGTTTATTAAGGTGCAACCCATCCCTTTTGTACAATTCATCCTTACCCCGAAACATACCCCAGAGTCCAAGAATGTAAATCCTTGCTTCCTGCACCAGTTCCTCAGCCACACATTCAGATCCATTATCTCCCTGTTCTTGACCACTCCAGCACGGGGAACTGGCAGCAAACCGGAGATAACCACCCTGGAAGTCCTGCTTTTCAGCCTTCTTCCGAGTTCTCTGAAGTCGCGCTGTAGAATGTCTTTCCTCTTCTTCCCCACGTCATCTGTGCCAACATGCACCACCACTTCCGGATGTTCACCCTCACACTTGAGGATTCCCTGTAATCGGTCCGTGACATCCTGGATCCCGGCACCAGGGAGGCAACACACCATCCTTAAATCTCGCCTGTTGCCACAGAAACCCCTTTCTGTACATCTCACTATGGAGTCCCCTACTACCACGGCTCTGCCTGACGTCTGTCTCCTCGGCTTTGCCTCAGTGCCAATTGTTGACTCGCAGACCCGTCCGCCTCTCAGACTGGCACTGTCTTCTGTCCCAACAGCTTCCAAGAGGGAGAACCTGTTTACGAGAGGCACATCTCCCGGGGTCTCCTGTACTTCAAGCATTCTTTCCTTGCTCAACGTCGTCCCCCTTCTCTCTTCCGGTATCCTGGGTGTAACGACCTCACTGTAGGTCCTGTCCAGAAAAAATCTAATCCTTTTTCTAAGGATTAGATTTCACATTTTTCCAACTTTTTACCAACAGTACCACTCCGCCTCCTCTGCCTACCTGCTTCTCTCTTCAATAGAATGTGTATCCTTGGATGTTAAGCTCCCAACTATGATCTGCTTTCAGCCACGGCACAGTGATACCCGGAACATCATACCTGCCAATCTCTAACTGCGCTACAAGATCACCCGCCTAATTCCAGTGCATTCAAGTACAACATCTTCAGTCCTGTATTCATCACCCTTTTTGATTTTGAAACCCTGTTACACTTTAACCTTATCCCACTGACAGTAATTTTGCCTGATCATCTGCCTATCCTTCCCCGGTCACTGTACCTACTGGTATATCAATATTTGAAAGGTTTCAATGAGATTCCTCACCCTATCCTTAGAAATGTCAGCAATACAGACCCAGATGCATCAAACGTTCCTCGTATGATAACCCTTTCATTCCCGGAATCATCCTTGCGCATCACCTCTGACCCCTCTCTAATGCCAGCACACCTCTTCTGAGATGAGGAGCCCAAAACTGTTCACAATACTTAAGGTGAGGCCTCACCAGTGCCGTATAAAGTCTCAGCATCACATCCCTGCTCTTGTATTCTAGACTTCTTGAAATGAAAGCTAACGTTGCATTTGTCTTCTTCACCACCAACTCAACCTGTAAGTTAATCTTTAGGGTTTCCTGCACAAGGACTCCCATGGCCCTTTGCATCTCAGATTTTTGGACTTTCTCCCTATTTAGAAAATAGTCTACACATTTATTTCTACTACCGAAGTGCATGACTATGCATTCTCCAACATTTAATTTCATTTGCTACTTTCTTGTCCATTCTCTGAATCCGTCTAAGTCCTTCTGCATTCTACCTGTTTCCTCAACACTACCTGCAGCTCCACCAATCTTTGTATCATCAGCAAACCTTGGCAACAAAGCCATCTATTCCATCATCTAAATCATTGATATACGTATAGCATACAACGAAGCACTCCCAACACCAGCCCCTGCGAAACACCACTATTCACTGGCAGCTAACCAGAAAAGTATCCTTTTATTACCATTCATTGCCTCCTACCAATCAGCCAATGTTCGAACCATGCCAACAACTGTCCTGTAATACCATGGGCCCTTAACCTGGTAAACAGCCTCTTGTTTGGCACCTTGTCAAAGGCCTTCTGAAAGTTCAAATATACAACATCCACAGCATTCCCCTTATCTATCTTTCTTGTAAGCTCCACAAAAAATTCCAACTGGTTCATCAGGCAGGACTTTCCCTGAAGAAAACCATGCTGACTTTGACCTGTCACTATGACACAGTCCAACGACTTTTGAAAGATCATTACTTTCAACATCTGGCACACTGCTAGTGTCTTAGAAACCATAGAAACTACAGCACAGAAACAGGCCTTTTGGCTCTTCTTGGCTGTGCCGAATCATTTTCTGCCTAGTCCCACTGACCACAGTGAAGACATGCAAATTACTCATTTAATTCATCTGCCATCTCCTTGTGCCCCATTATTATTTCTCTAGTCCTAGTGGTCCTATATCTACCTCTCTTTTATTTTTATATACTAGAAAAAGCTTTACTATCCACTTTGATATTGTTTGCTAGCTTGCTTTCATATTTCATCTTTTTTCTCCTAGTGATTCTTTTAGTTGCTCTCTGTAGGACTTTAAAAGCTTCCAAATCCTCTGTCTTCCCACTAATTTTTGCTTTGTTGTATGCCCTCTCTTTTGCTTTTACATTAGCTTTGACTCCCCTTGTCAGCCATGGTTGTACTATTTCGCCATTTGAGTATTTCTTCATTTTTGGAATGCACCTATCCTGCACTTTCCTCATTTTCCCCAGACGCTCGCACCATTGCTGCTCTGCTGACATCCCTACCAGCAGCTCCTTCCAATTACTTTGGTCAACTCCTGTCTCATACTACTGTAATTTCTTTTACTCCACTGAAATACTGCTGCATCAGACTTTACATTTTCCCTATCAATTTCAAGTTGAACTCAATCATATTGTGATCACTGCTTCGTACGGCTTTCTCGACGGTATTCACCAAACTCACCCTTGAAATCCATTACCAACCTGCATGTTAAAATCTCCCATGACAATCATAACATTGCCCTTTGACAAACCTTTTCTATTTCCTGTTGTAATCTGTGGTCCACACACCAGCTACTGTTGGGAGGTCTGTATATCAACACCATCAGGGTCCTTTTACCTTTGCAGTTTCCTAATCTCAACCCACAAAGATTCATCATCTTCTGATCCTATGTCACATCTTCCTCCTGATTTGGTGATTTTCTATACCAGCAGAGCCACGTCACCCCCTCTGCCTACATTCCTATCTCTCCGATGTAATGTGTACCCTTGGACACTCAGCTCCCAACTACAACCACCCTTCAGCCATGATTCAGTTATGGACACAGCATCATACCTGGAAAACTGTAATAGTGCAACAAGATCAGCCACCTTATTTTTGTTCGCCATGCATTGAGATATTACACTTTCAGTATTGTATTTGCTACCCTTTTTGATTCTGCATCACTAATGCACTGGTACGAACCCTGCTGGCTGTAATTTTGTCTGAACATCTACCTGTCCTTCCTGACAGTCTGACTGCATGCTACCTTTGCTTTTGCTACCATCCATCCTATCCTGAGACCCTTCACTCCGGTTCCCACCCCTCTGCCAAATTAGTTTAAGCCCTCCCCAACAGCTCTAACAAATCTGCCCACAAGATTATTGGTGCCCCTTGGGTTTAGGTGCATCCCTTTTGTACAGTCATAGCTCCCCCAGAAGAGATCCCAATGATCCAAGAACTCGAAACCCTGCCTTCTGCACCAGCTTCTCAACCATGCACTTATCTGCCAAATCAATCTGTTTCTACCCTCACTGGCGCTGGCACAAGCAACAATTCATAAATTAGTACCATGGAGGTCCTGCTTCTCAGTTTTCAGCCGAGCTCTCCAAATTCTCTCTTCAGGCCCTCTTTGCTTTTCCTTCCTATGTCATTGGTACCAATATGTACCAGGATATCTAGCTGCTCTCCCTCCCTCTCCAAAATGCTGTGGATACAATTCAAGACGTCCCTGACCATGGCACCTGGGAGGCAACTTACCATCCGGGTGTCCCGTTCACAGAATCTCCTGTCTGTTCTCCTAAGTATACAGTCCCCATCACTACCGCTCTCCTCTTCTCCATCTTTCTCTTCTGCACCACGGACCCATGCTCAGTGCCAGTAACCTGGTCTCCATGGCATTCCACAGTGAGGTCATCCCCCACAAGAGTATCCAAAATGGTATACATATTATTGAGGGGAATGGCGACAGGGGTGTTCTGCGCCAACTGCCTATTCACCTTTCCATTTCTCCTGACAGTCACCCAGCTACTTGCATCCTGCAGCTTAGGACTGACTACTCCCCTGTATCCCCCGTACAAGACGAAGGTCATCCAGCTACTGCTCCAGATCCCTAACATGGTCTTCAAGGAGCTGTAGCTGGATGCACTTCATGCAGATGTAGTTCCTCGGAGACTCTGGGTCTCCCAGAACGCCAATATCTGACATGAAGAACTGCCATTTACAGGAAGAGGGGGAAGAAAAGGAAGCTTAACAGAAACCTACTCAGAGCTGAAGCCTCCTTTGACCAAACCTGACACTCCTACTCCCCTCACTGTCCTACTTCCAGTAATGGCTGACCCTCTTGTCTCTGTTGTACTTTTATTTAATTCACTGTGCTCTGCTCCCACCACTGACTGGGCCCCCAGAATAAGCCCGAATGTCCGCAAAGCTCCTTTTAACACCCACGTCACCGACTTAAGACAAAACTTCCCCAGAAAATCCCAATGGTGCAGAAATATGAAAGTTTGCCCCGACCCAGTTCCACAGCCACACATACATCTGCCAAATCATCCCATTCTTACCCTTACTGGCATGTGGCACAGGCAGTAATCCAGGGATTACTACTCCGGAGATCCTGCTTTTCAGCTTTCTACCTAACTCCTTATATTCTCCGTTCAAGGCCTCATTCCTTTTCTTACCTTTGTTGTTATTACCATCATGTGCCACCTTATTCCATACACTTTGTGCAATTTCCCCCTTTAGAATGCTGTGGGCCTGGTCCACATCATCCCAGAGCCTGGCACCTGGGAGGGAACATGCCCGGTGTCTCTCTCATGTCCACAGAATCTCCTGCCTGCCCTTCTTACTATAGAATCCCTTATCACTACTGCAGTCCTCTTCTTCCACCCCTTGCCTTCTGAGTCACTGATCCAAACTCAGTGTGAGAGACCTGACCATTGAGGCTTTTGTCTGCTATGTTGTTCACTCTTCTGCCCCCAACATTATCTAAAACGATATACTTGTGGTTGAGGAGAAGATCCACCAGGATGCTCTACATTGGCTGCCTATTCCCCTTCTCCCTCCTGAAGCTCACCCTGTGACCTGCAAATTGGTTGTAACTACCTCCCTGTATTTCCAGTGCATGCAATGATCAACATCAGTACAGACACTTATTGCAGATAATGGACTGTCTTTGTACAATGGTATCGATGATTGCATCCTCCAAATCTTCATTTTCATTGTAATGTTCAAGCTGATTGCCGATACTTTCAAATTCTTCGCACTTCCTAACTTACCCAGATAGTGAAATAATTCAATTTTCACTACAGGGCAATTCTGGCATCTTGAGGCCTGAATAATTAGAACCACAGTGGGCAAAACAGTTCTGAATTCTCTTGCTGTTTACTTCTTGCCAACTATCAGTGACAAAAATCACTGCATTTTGCACACAAGCACTCACAACTGTTGCAATTTAAAAACTGTTTGCTCTGAGCACGGTTTGGCATCTGATGGCCACACAAGTATGCATGACTGACTCAAGTTAGAACCCATTTAGCAACAGTCTCCTGTCTCAATTAAATGGCATAACATCCCAAATAAACGAAAGGAATCCCAACACTTTTGTCGATTATTTTGTTTTATTATTATTTTATTCATCACAGCTGACCCAAATAAATTCCTGCCCCAATCGGCTGGAATCCACTGTATGTCAATGATCAGCAAAGACTCTCACAAATTTCTACAAGTGCAGCTTTGGAGCACATTCTGACTGGGTGCACCACCGTCTGATCAGGAGACACAGGATCAAAAGACTGCAGAGGCTTGCAGGCACAGCCAGCTCCATCAGAGGAACAACACTCCCAATCATCGAGAACACCTTCAGAAAGTGGTGTGAGTAGACCCTCATCACTCAGGACATCCACTCTTCTCAACAGAACATAGAACAGTGCAGCAGAGGAACAGGCTATTTAGCCCACAATGTTGTGCCGAACCAGCGGAAAAGGAAATCATAAACACCCAAACATTAATCCTTCCTACCTACTTTAGGGAAATTGATGCAGTGATGGACAGGGAGGTAGTCACCCCAAGGGTACAGGAGACAGATAAACAGGTGACTGTCAGAAGAGGGAAGGGAGAACGTCAGTGAGTGGAGAACACCCCGTGTTCACTCCCCTGAACAACAAGTAGTCCGTTTTGTGTACTGTTTGGGGGGCAACCTACATCGGGGAAGCAACTGTGGCCATGTCTCTGGCACTGAGTCTGGCCCTGTGGATCAGAAGAGTAGGGACAAACCAAGGTAGAACATACAGGGTTAATGGTAAGGCACCGAGGAGTGCAGTGGAACAGAGGGATCTGGGAATACAGATACAAAATTCCCTAAAAGTGGCATCACAGGTAGATAGGGTCATAAAGAGAGCTTTTGGTACATTGGCCTTTATTAATCAAAGTATTGAGTATAAGAGCTGGAATGTTATGATGAGGTTGTATAAGGCATTGGTGATGCCGAATCTGGAGTATTGTGTTCAGTTTTGGTCACCAAATTACAGGAAGGATACCAATAAGGCTGAAAGAGTGCAGAGAAGGTTTACAAGGATGTTGCCAGGACTTGAGAAACTCAGTTACAGAGAAACGTTGAATAGGTTAGACTTTATTCCCTGGAGCGTAGAAGAATGAGGGGAGATTTGATAGAGGTATATAAAATTATGATGGGTATAGATACAGTGAATGCAAGCAGGCTTTTTCCACTGAGGCAAGGGGAGAAAAAACCCACAGGACATGGGTTAAGGGTGAGGGGGGAGAAGTTTAAAGGGAACATTTGGGGGGGGGGCTTCTTCACACAGAGAGTGGTGGGAGTATGGAATGAGCTGCCAGACGAGGTGGTAAATGCGTGTTCTTTTTTAACATTTAAGAATAAATTGGACAGATACTTGGATGGGAGGTGTATGGAGGATAAAGTCTGTGTGCAGGTCAGTGGGACTAGGCAGAAAATGGTTTGGCACAGCCAAGAAGGGCCAAAAGGCCTGTTTCTGTGCTGTAGTTTCTATGGTTCTATGGTTCTATGGAACAGGATGGCAGTAGTAATAGGGGACTCCATAGTCAGGGCGAACATAGGCAATTCTGTGGACACAAAAAGGAAATATGAACGGTAGTTTGCCTCCCAGGTACCAGGGTATGTGATGTTTCTGAATGCATCCACAATATCTTGTAAACAAAGGGTAAGCAGCTGGAAGTCTTGGTACATATTGGTACCAACGACATAGATAAAAAAAAAGGAGGAGGTCCTAATATCAGAATACAGGGAGTTAGGAAGGAAGCTGGGAAGCAGGACCTTAAGGATAGTAATCTCAGGATTGCTGCCTATGCCATGCAGCAGTGAAGATAGGAATAGAATAAGGTGGGTGGAGATAAGGAACAGCAAGGTTAAAAAAGAAATTATGGGAATCATACATAGGCCTCCAAATAGTAGCCAAGATGTGGGGTTAAGATTGAAAAGAGAGCTGGAAAAGGCATGTAATCAGAGTGATATCACAATTGTAATGGGGAACTTCAATATGCAAGGGGATTGGGAAAATCAGGTTGGTGTCGGATCGCAAGAGAGGGTATTTGTTGAATGCCTACGAGATGGCTTTTTAGTGGAGCTTGTGCCTGAGCCTACCTGGAGAAAGGCTATCTTCGATTTGCATGTTGTGATAGTAGTCCAGATCTTATGAGGGAGATTAACGTTAAGGAACCCTAATGAGGCAGTGATCATAATATGATTGAAATCATACTGCAATTTGAGACCGAGAAGCACGACTCAGGTGAATCAGTATTACAATGAAACAAAGGAAATTCCAGAGGCATGCGAGAGGAGCTTGCCCAGGTGGATTGGTGGAGGATACCGGTGGGGATGACAGCAGAGTAGAGATGTCTCTGGGAATAATTCACAAGGCACAGGATAGATATGTCCCCCAGAGGAAGTTGTTCTCAAATGGCAGGACTGGGCTACCGGGGCTGACAAGGGAAGTTAAGGACTGCATAAAAGCCAAGTATAGGGCATTTCAGGTAGCAAAAGTGAGTGGGAAGTTGGATGATTGGGAAGCTCTTAAAATCCAACAAAAGGCAACTTAAAGGCTATAAGAAAGGAAAAGGTGAAATATGAGGGCAAACTAGCCAATCATATAAAGAGGGATACGAAAAGATTTTTCAGTTATATAAAGAGTAAAAGGGAGGTGAGAGTTGAAATTGGACCACTGGAAAATGATGCTGTTGAGATAGTAATGGCTGACAAAGAAATGGCAGATGAACTTAATGGATATTTTGCATCTGTCTTCACTGGAGGTGTGCCAGAGATCTGTGAGTGTCAGGGAGCAGGAGTGAGTGCCATTGCTATTACAAAGGAAAAAGTGCGAGGCAATCTCAAAGGCTTTAGGGTGGGTAGGTTACCTGGACCAGATGAACTCCATCCCAGAGTCTTGAGAAAGGTTGCTGAAGAGATAATGGATGCATTGGCCATGATCTTTCAAGCATCACTTAATTCTGGCATGGTCCCACAGGGCTGGAAGATTGCAAATGTCACTTTAAGAAGGGAGGAAGGCAAAATAAAGGAAATTATATGTCAGATAACCTAACCTCAGTGGCTGGGAAAGTGTTGGAGTGTATAATTAAAGACGAGACTTTGGGATATTTGGAGACTAATGATAAAATAAGTCGAAGTCATCATCGTCATTGTAAGGGACATCTTGCCTGACGAATCTGTTAGAGTTCTTTGAGGAAGCAACAAGCATGGTGGACAAAGGAGAGGCAGTTAATGTAACTTACTTGGATTTTCAGAAGGCATTTGATAAGGTGCCACACATGAGGCTGCTTAACAAGATGAAACCCTATGGCGTTACAGGAAAGATACTGGCACAGATAGAGAAATGGCTGACAGGCAGGAGGCAGCAAGTGGTAGTAAAGGAGGACTTTTCTGGTTGGCTGCCAGTGACTAGTGGTATTCCGCAGAATTGGGACTGCTAATTTTCACATTGCTTGTCAGTGATTTGGATAATGGAATTGATGGCTTTGTGGCAAAGTTTGTAGATGATACGAAGATAGATGAAGGCATAGGTAGTGCTGATGAAAAAGCAAGGCGAATGCACAGGACTTAGACAAATTGGAAGAATGGACAAAAAAAGTGGCAGATGAAATACAGTGTTGGGAAATGTATGATAATGCATCTGTAATTCCCTGGTTAAGTGCTTAGAAAAAATAGGCATCCCTTAGTCTCATGAGACCATGGATTTGCGCCTTGGAAGGATTCCAGGGCGCAGGTCTAGGCAAGGTTGTATGGAAGGTTGTATGCAAGTCTCCCCTCTCCACACCACCGACGTTGTTCAAGGGAAGGACACTCGGGCCAATACTGTCATCGCAGAGCAATGTGTGGTAAAGTGCCTTGCTCATGGACAGAACACACTGCCTCAGCCGAGACTCAAACTAGCAACCTTCAGATCACTGGACCGACACCTCAACCACTTGGCCACGCGCCGACACACAAGATATTTACTGCTATGCTGTAGGCATTTCATTTTAGCAGTTCTGTAAGAGCAGTCTGTTCTACTTTCAGCTTGTTTGGGGTTGAGCTCAGACAAGAGACTTGTTATTCAACTTAGCAATGTGCTGTCAGCCAGTCAGGATAGTGGAATTGGGAGAACGTTCTGGAGAATACTGGACTGAAGGTTTTTTTTTGTTGGTGGGGCTGGAAAGGGAGAGAGGGAAAAGATGGCTGAGGATACCGTCCCGGTTGCACAAGGTGATTGGAGCAGATGAATGGCTTCAGGAAGGAAGTAAGAACCAATACTCCCGTGGGAGACCCGTTTGTTCGAGATGGATTTCAAGTGACATTTGGAATGTGGTGTGTGCTTTCACGCAGACTGAGGGTCTAACGCATGAGTGACAAACAAGTTCAAGATGAGCTCTAACTTAAGTGCACATTTGAGTCTTTAAGAGTAATGGGCCCTTTTTGTTTTCTTTCGTTCTTTTATTTAATAACTGTTTGCTTAAATGAACATTCTTAAATATACTCCATCTTAACTGTATGTAGTATACGATCTGTTGTTTCTTGCCCGGGGCTTAAGGAGGTGGCTCTAGAAATCGAGGACTCATTGGTAATCATTATCCAATGTTCAATAGATTCAGGATCAGTTCCTGCAGATTGGAAGGTAGCTAATGTTATCCCACTTTTTAAGAAAGGAGGGAGAGAGAAAGCAGGGAATTATAGACTAGTTAGTCTGACATCAGTGGTGGGGAAGACACTTGAGTTAATTATAAAAGATGAAATAGCGGCACATTTGGATAGCATTAACTGGATCGGTCTGAGTCAGCATGGATTTACGAAGGAGAATCATGCTTGACTAATCTTCTGGAATTTTTTGAGGATGTAACTGCAAAATGAACAAGGGAGAGCCAGTGTACCTGGACTTTCAGAAAGCCTTTGATAAGGTTCCACATAGGAGATTAATGGGTAAAATGAGAGCACATGGTGCTGGGGGTAGGGTACTGACATGGATAGAAAATTGGTTTGCAGACAAGAAACAAAGAGTAGCGATTAAAGGGTCCCTTTCAGAATGGCAGGCAGTGACTAGTGGGGTACCGCAAGGCTTGGTGCTGGGACCGCAGCTATTTACAATATACATTAATGATTTAGATGAAGGGATTAAAAGTAACATTAGCAAATTTGCGGATGACACAAAGCTGGGTGGCAGAGTGAAATGTGTGGAGGATGTTAAGATAATGCAGAGTGACTTGGACAGGTTGGGCGAGTGGGCAGATGTATGACAGATGCAGTTCAATGTGGATAAATGTGAGGTTATCCACTTTGGTGGCAAGAACAGGAAGGCAGATTACTATCTGAATGTTGTCAAGTTAGGAAAAGGGGAAGTGCAACGAGATCTAGGTGTCTTTGTTCATCAGTCACTGAAAGTAAGCATGCAGGTACAACAGGAAGTGAAGAAAACTAATGGCATGTTGGCCTTTATAACAAGAGGAGTTGAGTATAGGAGCAAAGAGGTCCTTCTGCAGTTGTACAGAGCCCTGGTGAGACCACACCTGGAGTATGGTGTGCAGTTTCAGTCTCCAAATTTGAGGACGGACATTCTTGCTATTGAGGGAGTGCAGCGTAGGTTCACGAGGTTAATTCCCGGGATGGTAGGACTGTCAGATGTTGAAAGATTGGAGCGACTGCGGTTGTATACACTGGAATTTAGAAGGATGAGAGGGGATCTGATTGAAACATATAAGATTATTAAGGGATTGGACACGCTAGATGCAGGAAACATGTTCCCGATGTTGGAGGAGTCCAGAACCAGAGGCCACAGTTTAAGAATAAGGGGTAGGCCATTTAGAATGGAGTTGAGGAAAAACTTTCACACAGAGAGATGTGGATCTGTGGAATGCTCTGCCTCAGAGGGCAGTGGAGGCCAATTCTCTGGATGCTTTCAAGAAAGAGTCAGATAGAGCTCTTAAACATAGCGGAGTTAAGGGATATGGGGAGAAGGCAGGAACAGGGTACTGATTGTGGATGATCAGCCACAATCACAGTGAATGGTGGTGCTGGTTTGAAGGGCTGAATGGCCTACTCCTGCACCTATTGTCTATTGTTTATTGGGCAGTAAATCACAGAGCATTCACATAAACCAAGGTTTGGATGAACGAGACATCCCAACCAACCTCATGAATTTGGTGGGACCAAAGTCATATACACCCTAGACATACAAAGCTGGATAAAGGTGGGCTTATCACTACGGAATCCAGTGCCTGTTAACGAGGGGCTAACAAGCCAATTTTCCAGAGATGACCAGTATATGGCGTTTCAGGTAAAATGAACAACAGTGCAGACTATTATCAAAATGGGGAGAAGGTTAAAACATCAGTGATGCAGTGGGACTTAGGAATCCTTGTGCAAGGCTCCCTGAAGGTTAATTTGCATGTTGAGTCTATGGTGAAGAAGGCAAATGCAGTGTTGGCACTTATTTCAAGGGGAATAGACTATAAAAGCAAGGAGATAATGGTGAGCTTTTATAAGACACTAGTCAAGCCACAGTATTGTCAATAGTTTGGGCTCCATATCTCAGAAAGGTCTTTGGAAAGAGTCCAGAGTATGTTCACAAGATGATTCCAGGAATGAAGGGGTTAACATATGAGGCGCGTATGGCTGAGTAAAAAACTTACCCCTCACATCCCCTTCAAACCTATCCCCCTCACTTCCAATGCATGACCTCTTGTACTAGACATTTCCACTCTGGGAAACATACTCCCTATCTACTCTAACCATGTCTCTCAACTTATCAACCTCTATCAGATTTCCCTTCTGCCACGGGCACTCTAGAGAAAACAACCCCAGTTTATACCATCTCTCGTAACGGCACATGCCCTCTAAACCATGCAGCATTCTGGCAAGCCTCTTCTGCACCCTGTCCAAAGGCTCAACTTGCTTCCTGTGTTGGGGAGACCAGAAATGTATGCAAAACCCCAGATGTGGCCTCACCAGAATTTTATAAAGATGCAATATAACATAGAAACATAGAAACATAGAAAATAGGTGCAGGAGTAGGCCATTCGGCTCTTCGAGCCTGCACCGCCATTCAGTATGATCATGGCTGATCGTCCAACTCAGAACCCTGTACCTGCCTCCTCACCATATCCCCTGATGCCTTTAGCCACAAGGGCCATATCTAACTCCCTCTTAAGTATAGCCAATGAACTGGCCTCAACTGTTTCCTGTGGCAGAGAATTCCACAGATTCACCACTCTCCGTGTGAAGAAGTTTTTCCTAATCTCGGTCCTAAAAGGCTTCCCCTCTATCCTCAAACTGTGACCCCTCGTTCTGGAACTCCCCAACATCGGGAACAATCTTCCCGCATCTAGCCTGTCCAATCCATTTAGGATCTTATACGTTTCAATCAGATCCCCCTTCAATCTTCTAAATTCCAACATGTACAAGCCCAGTTCATCCAGTCTTTCTTCATATGAAAGTCCTGCCATCCCAGGAATCAATCTGGTGAACCTTCTTTGTACTCCCTCTATGGCAAAGATGTCTTTCCTCAGATTAGGGGACCAAAACTGCACACAATACTCCAGGTGTGGTCTCACCAAGGCCTTGTACAACTGCAGTAGTACCTCCCTGCTCCTGTACTCGAATCCTCTCGCTATAAATACCAGCATACCGTTCGCTTTTTCACCGCCTGCTGTACCTGCATGCCCACTTTGAATGACTGGTGTACAATGACACCCAGGTCTCGTTGCACCTCCCCTTTTCCAAATCAGCCACCATTCAGATAATGATCTGTTTTCCTGTTCTTGCTACCAAAGTGGATAACCTCACATTTATCCACATTAAATTGCATCTGCCATGAATTTGCCCACTCACCCAACCTATCCAATTCACCTTGCATCCTCGTAGCATCCTCCTCACAGCTAACACTGCACCCCAGCTTCATGTCATCCGCAAACTTTGAGATGCTGCATTTAATTCCCTCGCCTAAGTCATTTCTATATATTGTAAACAACTGAGGTCTCAGCACTGAGCCTTGGCGGTACCCCACTAGTCACTGCCTGCCATTCTGAAAAGGTCCCGTTTATTCCCACTCTTTGCTTCCTGTCTGCCAACCAATTCTCTATCCACATCAATACCATACCCCCAATACCGTGTGCTTTCAGTTTGCACACTAATCTCCTGTGTGGGACCTTGTCAAAAGCCTTTTGAAAATCCAAATATACCACATCCACTGGTTCTCCCCTATTCACTCTACTAGTTACATCCTCAAAAAATTCTATGAGCTTCGTCAGACATGATTTTCCTTTCACAAATCCATGCTGACTTTGTCCGATGATATCACCGCTTTCCAAATATGCTGTTATCACATCTTTGATAACTGATTCTAGCACTTTCCCCACCACCGATGTCAGGCTTACGGGTCTATAATACCCCGGTTTCTCTCTCCCTCCTTTTTAAAAAGCAGGGTTACATTAGCCACCCTCCAATCCTCAGGAACTAATCCAGAATCTAAAGAGTTTAGAAAAATTATCACTAATGCATCCACTATTTCTTGGGCTACTTCCTTAAGCACTCTGGGATGCAGACCATCTGGCCCTGGGGATTTATCTGCCTTTAATCCCTTCAATTTACCTAACACCACTTCCCTACTAACATGTATTTCCCTCTATTCCTGCATCTCACTAGACCCTCGGTCCCCTATTTCCCGAAGATTATTTATATAGAAACATAGAAACATAGAAAATAGGTGCAGGAGTAGGCCATTCGGCCCTTCGAGCCTGCACCGCCATTTATTATGATCATGGCTGATCATCCAACTCAGAACCCAGCCTTCCCTCCATACCCCCTGACCCCTGTAGCCACAAGGGCCATATCTAACTCCCTCTTAAACATAGCCAATGAACTGGCCTCAACAGTTTGCTGTGGCAGAGAATTCCACAGATTCACCACTCTCTGTGTGAAGAAGTTTTTTCTAATCTCGGTCCTAAAAGGCTTCCCCTCTATCCTCAAACTGTGACCCCTCGTTCTGGAACTCCCCAACATCGGGAACAATCTTCCCGCATCTAGCCTGTCCAATCACTTTAGGATCTTATACGTTTCAATCAGATCCCCCCTCAATCTTCTAAATTCCAACATGTACAAGCCCAGTTCATCCAGTCTTTCTTCATATGAAAGACCTGCCATCCCAGGAATCAATCTGGTGAACCTTCTTTGTACTCCCTCTATGGCAAAGATGTCTTTCCTCAGATTAGGGGACCAAAACTGCACACAATACTCCAGGTGTGGTCTCACCAAGGCCTTGTACAACTGCAGTAGTACCTCCCTGCTCCTGTACTCGAATCCTCTCGCTATAAATGCCAGCATGCCATTCGCCTTTTTCACCGCCTGCTGTACCTGCATGCCCACTTTCAATGACTGGTGTACAATGACACCCAGGTCTCGTTGCACCTCCCCTTTTCCAAATCAGCCACCATTCAGATAATGATCTGTTTTCCTGTTCTTGCTACCAAAGTGGATAACCTCACATTTATCCACATTAAATTGCATCTGCCATGAATTTGCCCACTCACCCAACCTATCCAAGTCACCTTGCATCCTCGTAGCATCCTCCTCACAGCTAACACTGCACCCCAGCTTCATGTCATCCGCAAACTTTGAGATGCTGCATTTAATTCCCTCGCCTAAGTCATTTCTATATATTGTAAACAACTGGGGTCTCAGCACTGAGCCTTGCGGTACCCCAATAGTCACTGCCTGCCATTCTGAAAAGGTCCCGTTTATTCCCACTCTTTGCTTCCTGTCTGCCAACCAATTCTCTATCCACATCAATACCATACCCCCAATACCGTGTGCTTTCACTTTGCACAGTAATCTCCTGTGTGGGACCTTGTCAAAAGCCTTTTGAAAATCCAAATATACCACATCCACTGGTTCTCCCCTATTCACTCTACTAGTTACATCCTCAAAAAATTCTATGAGATTCGTCAGACATGATTTTCCTTTCACAAATCCATGCTGACTTTGTCCGATGATATCACCGCTTTCCAAATATGCTGTTATCACATCTTTGATAACTGATTCTAGCACTTTCCCCACCACCGACATCAGGCTTACGGGTCTCTAATACCCCGGTTTCTCTCTCCCTCCTTTTTAAAAAGCGGGGTTACATTAGCCACCCTCCAATCCTCAGGAACTAATCCAGAATCTAAAGAGTTTAGAAAAATTATCACTAATGCATCCACTATTTCTTGGGCTACTTCCTTAAGCACTCTGGGATGCAGACCATCTGGCCCTGGGGATTTATCTGCCTTTAATCCCTTCAATTTACCTAACACCACTTCCCTACTAACATGTATTTCCCTCTATTCCTGCATCTCACTAGACCCTCGGTCCCCTATTTCCGGAAGATTATTTATGTCCTCCTTAGTGAAGACAGAACCAAAGTAGTTATTCCATTGGTCTGCCATGTCCTTGTTCCACATGATCAATTCACCTGTTTCTGTCTGTAAGGGACCTACATATGTCTTAACCAATCTTTTTCTCTTCACATATCTATAAAAGCTATTACAGTCAGTTTTTATTTTCCCTGCCAGCTTTCTCTCATAACCTTTTTCCCCTTTCCTAATTGAGCCCTTTGTCCTCCTCTGCTGAACTCTGAATTTCTCCCAGTCCTCAGGTGACATATTGACTTGTGTCGCCATTTTCAAGGAGCTATGAACTCGGGTCCCAAGGTCTCTCTCTCAGAAACACAGTTAGAGATTTTCGCTTTTACAGTATACTGCCCCCTACCTTCAGGCAGGTGATACAAGAACCTGAAAAGCTGCATACAATGTTTTAAGAACAGCTTCTTCCCCTCTGCCATCAGATTTCTGAATTGTCCATAAACACTATACCACTATCCCTCCTGCACTCTTTATTTATTTATTGCAACTTACAATGATTCTTATGGTACTGCTGCTGCAAAACAGCATATTTTATAAGAGAGTGTTAATAAACAGGAATTCTGAATTCTGGAAGTCAGTGGAAGTCGTGGAGGCTCCTTTACCAGAAGGATAGTTGTGGTTGAGGAGGTATCTCCTCAACTCAACAGCAATGAGAATAGGGAAGAAACACCAACCACATCCCCAAAAAGGAACGAAAACAAGAAAAAACTTGGTTTGGTGAAGAGAATCAAAGAGCAGGGCAATTACATCACATGGGCCACCTAAAAATGTGCTGCCAGATTGGATAGGAGGACACAGACTCAAACAAAGGCTGAAATTCACACATCATAAGCCTGCCTCCAGATGACAAAGATTTGGGAGAGTTTGGAAGTAGGTGAGGTGGGGCAAAGGGAGGCCAATTTTTGGAGAGGAATTCAGATTGTATGAGATTAGTGAACACTGCGGGTCTGAATAAAATAACATTTCAACGTGGCGCATCAATCAGGAATGGAGGTGAAGTCCATGAAGAGGAACTAAGTTCGCTCTCATCTGCAATGCTTAATTATGTTTTGTATAAGGGGAGATGTCAAAGCTCTCAAATGGATTAATACTGATTTACAATGTACTGTCTTGTTAGTTCTTTAGTGGTGTAGATGACTGCTTGTCAGGAGTAATACCAAGAAAGCGGCAGTAGCAACAGCAAACTGATTAGACACCAGGACTTCTGTGTTTTTTTGCTTTTGCAACATGAACAACAGCAACACAAAGAAGTGTTGAAGGAACTCAGCGGTTGGATAGTATCTACGGAGGAAACTGGATGGTCGACTTCAGGCCGAGGCCCTTCATACAGGGTGTTTCAAGTGGCTCAGATCCCAGCATCTGCAGTCTCCAGTGTTTTCAACTCAAACATAGAATACTGTCCTGCAGATCTCCCACTGAAGGAGTACCCCATGATGCAAACCCCATTTTTGCATGCCAAATCACCAGAGCTCTCAACAAGTAGGAGGTACTGATGGAAATGGGTGATTTTTTGTGGTCTGCTGCTCGAACGTTCAGTAATCTCACAGAAACATTAAGATTTGCTGTCACCAGGAGAATGGGAGACAGCTTTGGTGACAAGCTTTAAGAATTGTCCAGGCAAGCTCTCAAATAGCATAGGCATCAAAGGCTAAGTGCTGGAAGAAGGGATTAATATGGATGGGTCCAAACAGGTTGGCATGGCTGTGGTGGGCTGAATGGCCTGTTTCCGAAGATGATGACTCTCCAACCAAATACTGGGTATCAGAATGGAGCAGCAGGTGGATGGAGCTGGTGAGTGAAACATCATAAATTTGTTGGCATTGGAATTCCAGTTAAGTGCGGCAGAAAATTTCTACCCTTTCTGTTCCTGAAAACAAGTTTCAACTGAAGTCCACACGCAATGCCCAATGCTGGGGCTCTGAGTCTGAAAACCATTTTGATTTTGGTGACCCTCAGAAGTAAAAGAAATACGAGAAACCTGAAATACTTTGGAAAATAAAATTGCAGTGTGTTTGCAGACTTTTATTTTGTGGCATTACAGTATTGTGTGATGAAAAGAGATTAAACAATATTATAATAAGTGAAAGGGTTAATAATCTGGTTATTAAAGAAGTATAATCATATGATATAGTTTGCTATAAAGGTTGAAGGTGATTTAGTTCAATCTGAAACAGGTCTTAAATGTAAAGCGAACACTGAGTGTGACAGGAAAGGTCGATTTAGAAGCTACATTAAAAGGTAAAGCAATAGCAACGGATAAAATTGACTGAATTTGTCCAGCTTACACCAACTCTATATCCTTTCAAGGCACAGGAAATGTAGTCCAGCTACAGACAACAGGAGAAGCAAACGATGATAATATTGCAGAAAAAATGTTAGTAAAAAGGAAGGCAAAATGTAGATAAGGAAAGGGACACTTGACTATGATAATTATCTAGAGGGGAATAAAATCACAGATTATAAAGGCTTTTACTGGTCCTCTCTGGGTAACAAACCCCACATTTCTAGACATAAGGATCTGTGAGACCCGTGGCGTGGGTGGGGGTGGGGGACAGATTTGCCGGCTGCTGTAGGACTGCAGCATCTTCTGCTGGTGGACTTCGGATATTTCCACATGTTTTCTCTCCCTGCTGCCTGAGCCCCAACCAGTCCAACTGATCGGGATTGGGAGCACTGAGCTGACTCCCTCCCTCGCTGGCACTGCTGATCCCACACTTGCTGACTTCCCATCACACACTGTCACTGTTCATCTTGATTTACAAACAGATCACAGGAATGCAATCCTGTTGTAGCTGGCAATTCTTTTGGTACAGACATGCTATCATGGAACACGCTCGAAGAACAAACTAATAGTAACTTTGTTCTCAAATAATTTAACATTTTCCCATGGAACTTCACCTACTTTTCTCATGTACAGAATACAGGTGGATAAATTCTCTAAATTGAACAGGAATAGGAATACCCTAAAGGAAACAAGTAGGGTTGAGTTAACTCAAATTAGTCTCTTTTATATTTAACTCAGAAAATTAACATAACTATCGAATCCAATCCCATATGTGTATATTTAAATACGAGACTCGATCTCACAATTGTGTCTATGATTTGCAAGCACTGTTGACACACATATTGTTATGTGAAGATAAAAAAATGAACTTTAGCCAGCCAGTAATATGAAAGGGAATACCAATAGTTTAGAGAGGTGAGGTGGATATCAGAGCACTGGAAAATAATGCTGGAGAGGTAGTAATGTGGGGACAAAAAAAAATAGCAGATGAACTTGATAAATATTTTGTGTCAATCTTCACTGTGGAAGGCACCAGCAGTATGCCAAAGTTTCAAGAGTGTTAGCAGCCATAAGTGTATGTAGTTACTATTATTAAGAAGAGGATGGGAAGCGGGGGAGGGAAAGGAGAAGAAACTATAGGCCAGTTATTTAACAGTTGGCATGATGCTTCTTGTCATGTTATATGTCAGTGATCTGGATGATGGAATTGATGGCTCTGTCCCAATACAAAGTTAAGTGGAGGAGCAGTGAGTATGCAGAAGAGACTTGCACAGGTAGGAGAACAGGCAAACATGTGGCAGATGAATACAGTGTAGGGAGGTGCATTCTGATACAAGGAAAATAGGTGCAGACTATTTTCTAAACAAGGAGCTAATTCAGAACTCAGAGGTGCCAAGGGACTTGGCGCCCTAGTGCAGGATTCCCTGAAGGTTATCTTGCAGGTTAGTAAGCAAGGCATATGCGATGTTACAATTTATTTTGAGAGGAATAGAATATAAAATCAAGGATGTAAACTGAGGCTTTATTAGGGATTAGTCACATCAAATTTAGAGTATTGTGAGCACTTTTGTACCCCTTATCTAAGAGACGATGTGCTGGCATTGGAGAGGATCCCAGGAATGAAAGTGTTAACGTATGAGGAGTGTTTGATGACTCTGCGCCTGTACGCACTGGAATTTAGAAGAAAATCGAAGTAAATTTATTATCAAAGTACATATATTTGACCACATACAACCCTGAGATTAATTTTCTTGTGGGTATTCACAGTAAGTACAAACAAACACAACGGAATCAGTGAAAAGCCACACACAACAGAGACGGACAAACAACCAATGTGTAAAGTGCAACAAACTGTGAAAATACAAAAAATTTTAAAAAGCCAACTTCAGGTTTAATTCCCATTCAACCATGCACAAATACAGCCAAATGAAACAGCTTACTCCAGGGCCAAGGTGCAAACACAGTACCAACAACCATCCACAGTGCAAAGCACATATGGTATATATAAGATAGCAGTAAAATACAGTTACACAAGAATAACTACAGTTCAAATCCCTGAATCCATGAACGTTGCAACAGTCTGCAAACACATTACAGCTTGTCTTCTGCAGCGTGAAAACTGGAGGGCAGCCCCAATGCTGCCAGCATTGACACCACACCTCCTCCAATGCCCCTCTCCTGGAGATCTGAACACAGGCAATACCACAGCTTAAGGCCCAGTCCTCACTATGACAGAGACCATGCAGCTCCCCTGCTGTTCGCCAATAAACTAGTGAATCAGACTTTCAGCATTCCATATTACCAATGTCTAACAGTGTCTTGCAATCACAAGAATAGAGACTAAGACAATCACTCGCTGTTGGACCAGTCAAGATGCTCCCAATTGTGCCCCTGTAGAAAGTGCTTGGGATTTGGGGTCTTATACCAAACTTCTTCAACCATCTGAGGTGAAAGAGGCCATCAGCTCTCATATTTTGGAGTATGTGAAAAAGTTGTCTCAATGTCGTGGGCCAAAGGGCTTATACTGTGCTGTAATATTCTATAATCTAAACCGATGAAGGGAGAGCAGTGGATGAGGTGTATTTGGATTTTAGTGAGGAGTATGACAAGTTTCCGCATGGCAGGCTCACACATAAAGTCAGCTTTTCAGCAAAACTTGGCTGTGTGGATACAGAATTGGCTTGCCCAAAAAAGGCAGAGAGTGATACTAGATGGAGCGTAATCTGCCTGGAGGTTTCATGACCAGTGGTGTTCCGCGGACATCCGTTATGGGCTCCCTGCTCTTTGGGATTTTCTTGCATGACTGGGATGAGGAAATGGACATGTGGGTAAGTTTGCAAATGATAGGAATATTGGTGGTGTGTATTGAAGATTGTCATAATTTACAACAGAACATTGATCAGATGCAGAGCTGGGTGTAAGGTGGCAGATGGTATATAATCCACAAAAGTGTGAAGTGATTCACTTTGGAAGGTTGAACTTGAGTGCAGAATACAGGGTTAATGGCAGGATTCATAGCAGTGTAGAAGTACAGAGGAGTCTTGGGGTTCATTTGTCACAGATGCTTCAAAGTCGCCACACAAGTTGATAGGGTGGTTCATTCATTCATCAACAGACTGAGTTCAACAGGCATGAGGTATTGTTTCAGCTTTATTCCCACCGCTGCTAGTAAGGAGTTTGTACATTCTCCCCGTGACCACATGGGTTTCCTCCGGTTGTTCCGCTTTACTCTCACATTCCAGAGAGGTACTGTTGGTAGGTTAATTGGTCATTGTAAATTGTCCCGTTATTAGGGGAGGGGAGGAGGAGGAAGAGAGGGAACGTCGACTCAGACCACAAGAGGCCTGCGTCGGGCATTTTCATGCCTTACAAGGTGCAGATTGGAAGTCTGTGTGGGGCGTCACTCCTCACACAGACTAGAGCAATGTGTGATTAAGTGCCTTGCTCAAGGGCACAAACACGCCTCCACAGCTGAGGTTCGAACTAGCAACCTTGAGGTAACTAGACGAATGCCTTAAAAACTTGGCCACGCTCCCAACACTCCCATTATTAGCCGAGGATTAAATTGGGGGATTACTGGGTGGCTTGGCTCAAAGGGCCAAAAAGCCCGCTCTGCATTGCAAATAAATAAATAAAAGACTGGTCAGTCCACACTTGGAGTACTGTGTTCAGTTCTGGTCACCTAATCATTGGAGGATTTGGAAGTTTACAGAAGGTTCAAGATGCTGCCTGGATTAGAGAGCATGTCTTATGAGAAAAGGTTTAGTCAGATTGGAGTTTTCTCCTTGGAGCAAAGGAGGATGAGAAGTGACTTGACAGAGTTAAAGAAGTTTGATTAGGGGCACAGATAAGAGTGGACAGTTAGAAACCACTTCCCAAGACAGAAAAGGCTAATACTAGAGGGCATAATTTTAGATTGAATGGAGGAAGACATGGGTGGGGGATATCAGAAATAGTCTTTTTACACAAAGACCGGTGAGTTCGTGGAATGCGCTGCTAGGAGTAGTGGAGGCAGGAACATTCAGGACATTTAAGAGATTCTTAGATAGGCACATGGATAAAAAAAAATGTAGGGCCATGGAAGAGGGAAGGGTTAGATTGATCTTGGAGTACGTTAAAAGGTCGGAAGAACATTGTGGGCTGAATGGCCTGTTCTATATGTTCTAGTGAAAAACATGAGATTTTAATTTGTCATGAAGAAGGTAAAGCTGGAATACAAAAGTAAGTTAGCCAATAATATTAAAGACGTTACCAAAAGTAACAAAAATGATCAGAATAGAAGAGAAGTGAGTGAGTATGTGAATATCATGAGAGGAGTCAGACAAGGTTGCGTCTTTTCGCCAGACTTATTCAACCTGTATAGTGAAAATATCTTGAGAAGTATCAAAGATATCAAAGGATTCATAATTGGAGGCCATAATATAAATAACATCAGATATGCTGATGACATTGTACTAATCGCTGACTCAGAAACAAAACGTCAAGAACTACTCACTATAGTGGCAGCAGAGGCCTCTCAATCAACACCAAGAAGACAGAAAGCATGGACATCTCCAGAAAGACAAACATCCCACAATGTGTGATCAAGATCGGAAATACAAACATCAAACAAGTCAACAAACTCAAATATCTTAGCAGCCTAATAACAAATAATGGCAGGTGCGACACAGAAATCAAATACAGAATAGCAATGGCGAAAGAAGCTTTCCAAAAAATGAAGACCATATTAACAGACAGAAAGACATTTATTCTATCCTGACTTATGGAAGTGAGTGCTGGACCATTTCTCTAGCAATGGAAAAGACTAGAAGCAGCTGAATTATGGTTCTACAGGAGAATGTTAAAACTATCATGGACCACACACACATCAAATGAAGAACTTCTTAGAAGAGCCCAAGCGGTTCGATCACTCATACCAACAATAAGAGAGAGACAACTCAGATTCCTAGGACACATCATGCGGAAAGATGAACTAGAAAAACTGATACTCTCCGGAAAGATTGAAGGGAGCAAACCTAGAGGAAGACCTCGGCTTATGTACATCAAAAGCATAGCCAGGTGGCTACACATCGAGGAAATGGAAGTCATCCAAAAAACGAAGGATAGATTTATATGGAAAACCATGGTCACCAAAGTCCGCATCGGATTTGGTACCTAGACAGACAGACAGACCAAAAGTTTCTTCAGATTCAAGAGTAAAAGAGAGGAGAGAGTGGCTATTGGATTGCTGGAAAAAGATACTTTAGAGTTAGTAATAAGAGACAACAAAATAGCAGATGAACTTAATAAGTATTTTCCATCAATCTCCTCCATGGAGAGACACTTTTAAAAGTATGGTGGAATTTCCAGGTGTCGGGGGCATGAAGTGTGTGAGGTTACTAAACTAGAGAGAACATTCTTGGGAAACTGAACGGTCTGAACAGCCTAATTCAGCTCCTATTCTCTCATGGTTTTATGAGCTTAGAGGCAATCTGGCAGTTTCATAGTCAGAATAATTGAAATAGGATGTTTTAATTGTAAATTTTATTAGTTATTAGCTATGATGACATCCAAATCAGTCCAGTAACTTAATCACAATGCTTTTACGTCTAATTATAAGACCATAGGATATAGGAGCAGATATAGGACTCTGCTCCGCCATTTCACCATGGCTGATCCATTTTTCCTCTCAGCATCACTCTACTGCCTGCCCCACATATCCCTTCATGCATAACTAATCAAGAATCTATCAACTTCTGCCTTAAATAGACATAAAAACTTAGCCCCCACAGCTACCTGTGACAAAGAATTTCACAGATTCACCACCCTCTGGCTAAAGACATTTAACCTCATCTCCATTCTAAAAGGACACCCTGCTATTCTAAGGCTGTGTCCTCTGGTCTTGAACACTCCCACTATAGAAAACATCCTCTCCTCTTCCACTTTATCAAGGACTTTCGCCACTCACTAGGTTTCACTGAGGTCACCCCTCATTCTTCTGAATTACAGTGAATATAGGCCCAGTGCTCTTCATATGCCACGCCATCTAATCCTGGAATCATGTTTGTGAACATCCTTTGAAGCCTCTCCAATTTCGACTCGTCCTTTCTACGATAAGGGGCCGCAGAGAGTGGTGTGGACAACCCAGTGCATCTGTAGTTGTGAACTTCCCATGATTCAGGACATTTACAAGGACAGGTATGTAAAAAGGATCACTGGGGACCTAAGTCATCTCAACCACAATAAATTCCAACTGCTACCAACCGGGAAGCAGTACCACAGCATAAAAGCCAGGACCAAGAGGCTCCGGGACAGCTTTTTCCACCAAGCCATCAGACTGATGAACTCACACACAGTATACTCTATATTACATTGACTGTTCTATTCATTATAAGTTATTATAAATTACTATGATTGCACATGGCACATTTAGATGAAGACGTAACATAAAGAATTTTGCTCCTCATGTATGTGAAGGATGTAAGAAATAAAGTCATTTCAATTCAAAACTGCTCACAATACTGTAAATGAGGCCTCACCAGTGCTTTATTACAACTGAAAAGAGAGAAGGGAGTGTCCTGCAATCGAAATAAGTTAAACAACTGAAAACAAACTGAAATGTAAAATGAAGAGAAAGTGTGTCAATGGGCCTCAGTGTCTTGTTGACAAAGTTAGACATAGGAGCTGGCACCTCTATGTACTTCTGCAAAGGCAATGGCAGAGAAGAACTCAGGCACAAAGGAAAACAGGAAAAAATATCAGTCATAACTGAAAAGATACCGGCTTAGAGAAGAGTAAAAACCTTTCCGTTGATGTTTTGATTTACAACCCCATTGACTTTCCCACCTGCCAGTTGTAACTTGTCAGGTGTTACTTTTAAATTATAAAAAAATAGAAGCACTTTCATAACCTGATACTGAAAACCTATCATTTGTCAATCTTTAAACTGGACCGACAGCCATGTCAGAATTGAAAAGTGCACATGGCAAACACTCACTGTGATTGTAATGAGTTTTGTATCCATTAGATTGCAATTAATTGGTAATACACCATCACTGTTGACTGCTTTTCTGGGCATGTTCAAACTTGTCAAACCCATGCTTTAAATGTGAGTATTTTGTACTTTCTTCTCTGAAGCCGTTAGAAACAAAACCAAAGGGAAGTTACAGGATAGGTACTCAAGATTTTAAAAAAAGTGTATCTAACACTGCAGGAGATTCCTGTCTTGGGAGCCTGAATAAAACCGATTTGCCAACTAGCTGAGCCTGAATAAGCAAACAAGACCATGGCCACAGGTGAGCAACAAAGTATGTTATCTATTCATCGAAAACTATAGTTATTTCATCAAACATAAACATGGAATGTCTAATTATGAATATTGAAAATCACTACAAATAATTTGATAATGGAGAAAAATCATATGGGTAACGATGACAATTATCCACCAAGACAAAAACAATTACACAATATTGTAGCAACACACATCAAAGTTGCTGGTGAACGCAGCAGGCCAGGCAGCATCTCCAGAAAGAGGTACAGTCCACATTTCAGGCCGAGACCCTTCGTCAGGACTCTTCCACCCCCACCGATGACACCTGCTCCCGTGTTTAACCCTCCTCCTCTTCATGGACACCCCGCTCTGGTCTTCTGCCTGCTCTGGATCGCTTTATTTTTCCTTTCTAGGCCTGACGAAGGGTCTCGGCCTGAAACGACAATAGTAAGGGACAGAGGGTCCAGTGAGATGGAGGAACTGAGCGAAATACATGTTAGTAGGGAAGTGATGTTAGGTAAATTGAAGGGATTGAAGGCAGATAAATCCCCAGGGCCAGATGGTCTGCATCCCAGAGTGCTTAAGGAAGTGGCCCAAGAAATAGTGGACGCATTAGTGATAATTTTTCAAAACTCGTTAGATTCTGGACTAGTTCCTGAGGATTGGAGGGTGGCTAATGTAACCCCACTTTTTAAAAAAGGAGGGAGAGAGAAACCGGGGAATTATAGGCCGGTTAGCCTAACGTCGGTGGTGGGGAAACTGCTGGAGTCAGTTATCAAAGATGTGATAACAGCACATTTGGAAAGCGGTGAAATGATCGGACAAAGTCAGCATGGATTTGTGAAAGGAAAATCATGTCTGACGAATCTCATAGAATTTTTTGAGGATGTAACTAGTAGAGTGGATAGGGGAGAACCAGTGGATGTGGTATATTTGGATTTTCAAAAGGCTTTTGACAAGGTCCCACACAGGAGATTAGTGTGCAAACTTAAAGCACACGGTATTGGGGGTAAGGTATTGGTGTGGGTGGAGAATTGGTTAGCAGACAGGAAGCAAAGAGTGGGAATAAACGGGACCTTTTCAGAATGGCAGGCGGTGACTAGTGGGGTACCGCAGGGCTCAGTGCTGGGACCCCAGTTGTTTACAATATATATTAATGACTTGGATGAGGGAATTAAATGCAGCATCTCCAAGTTTGCGGATGACACGAAGCTGGGTGGCAGTGTTAGCAGTGAGCAGGATGCTAAGAGGATGCAGGGTGACTTGGATAGGTTGGGTGAGTGGGCAAACTCATGGCAGATGCAATTTAATGTGGATAAATGTGAAGTTATCCACTTTGGTGGCAAAAATAGGAAAACAGATTATTATCTGAATGGTGGCCGATTAGGAAAAGGGGAGGTGCAACGAGACCTGGGTGTCATTTGTTACGAGAATACACATAAAATTAAGATGTTTGCTGGCCTGGGCTAGCATCAGTGGCATCAGCAGTTGGTCTGCCACCTGCCCTCAGGGGAAGGAGAGATAAGGAACAATGGAGCAGCGTCTGGAGATGTGTAATGAAGGGATGTGGGAGGAAGAGCTGTCTGGAGCGGCTCCCCCCTTTGAGCCCTGAACTGTTTGAAGTGATGGACAGGCGATACCCCAGCAGGGGGATAAAAAGGGACAGGTTCGCTAAGACAGACACACACGCCACCCGAGGTAACGAGACCCTGGAAGCGGTGCGCTTCTCACGAGTGGGTGAGAAGTCCCAGACAACGACAAGGGTGGAAAGGTACGATCAGCGGGAACCCGGTGTGTGTCCGCCCTTGCCTGGGTGCCGGGTTCACTGCAGAGGATCGACCGCATCTGGAGGAGGGGTCACAGTCGGTGACCTCAGGTGACATCACCAAGGACCTGCCCAAAAGCTGTTTGTGAGCCATCCCGCTGGTCTGTGAGTGAAGCTGTGCTGAATGATCAGTTGTTCCCATTCTGTCTCTCTCCCCCCACCTTGTCCATCGCCATGGCAACGATTACTGCGAACTGAACTACAAACTGGACTGAACTTTGAGTCATTTTGAAATTGGTCATTTAACCCCTAGACAACGATAGAGCTTGATTGGTGCTGTTATCTTAATTCTGTGCACATGTGTGGTTATCATTGTTGAATTGTTGCATTTATTATCCTTTCGATTACTGTGTTGCTTGTCTCTTTAATAAAACTTTCTTAGTTCTAGTACTCCAGACTCCAACTGAGTGATCCATTTCTGCTGGTTTGGCAACCCAGTTACGGGGTACGTAACACATTATACACCAGTCATTGAAAGTGGGCATGCAGGTACAGCAGGCGGTGAAAAAGGCGAACGGTATGCTGGCATTTATAGCGAGAGGATTCGAGTACAGGAGCAGGGAGGTACTACTGCAGTTGTACAAGGCCTTGGTGAGACCACACCTGGAGTATTGTGTGCAGTTTTGGTCCCCTAATCTGAGGAAAGACATCTTTGCCATAGAGGGAGTACAAAGAAGGTTCACCAGATTGATTCCTGGGATGGCAGGTCTTTCATATGAAGAAAGACTGGATGAACTGGGCTTGTACTCGTTGGAATTTAGAAGATTAAGGGGGGATCTGATTGAAACGTATAAGATCCTAAAGGGATTGGACAGGCTAGATGCAGGAAGATTGTTCCCGATGTTGGGGAGGTCCAGAACGAGGGGTCACAGTTTGAGGATAGAGGGGAAGCCTTTTAGGACCGAGATTAGGAAAAACTTCTTCACACAGAGAGTGGTGAATCTGTGGAATTCTCTGCCACAGCAAACTGTTGAGGCCAGTTCATTAGCTATGTTTAAAAGGAAGTTAGATATGGCCCTTGTGGCTACAGGGGTCAGGGGGTATGGAGGGAAGGCTGGGTTCTGAGTTGGATGATCAGCCATGATCATAATAAATGGCGGTGCAGGCTCGAAGGGCCGAATGCCCTACTCCTGCATCTATTTTCTATGTTTCTATGTTTCTATTCCGAAAGATGCACTAACAATTATTAGAGAAATTCTCCAGCATGCTTCAGCCCTCTGAGCTATTTATAATCATCTGTTGGTATAACAAGTTATCTGATGATCTCAGAACTGTATGCATTGAGAATATCACGTGGGAGTTTCAGCCTCCTTTCAGTCGGGTGGCACTCTGCAGAGGCAAGGTTATTGGCTTTTGTCTGGATCAAGTAACATTTGAACTTATACTTCAGGATTTGCTGCTTTCTGTTTAATGGTTTAGCAAAATCCAATTGTTCTTTAATTCCGATGGATGTGAAAAACCATAAATAACACTGTAAGGATAGGAGAGAACTCTGACCCTATATGGCAATGCACAGAATGGATATTATCCTCTGACACTTCAACACTGACATTTAAGGTGATCCCTGTCGTTCATTCTTGATTCTCACTAACCCAGGCTAACCAGGAAAAATGATTGTTTTCGAGCTTACTCAGGTGAAATTGGCATGCTCTGTTGTTGAGGTTTACACCAAAACCATTTCATCTTTCTAAATACAACCTCATACCTGTTATACAGTCTGCAAAGACCACATGAGGCTCTGGACCTGTACTTGCTGGAATTTAGAAGGGTGGGGGGAGGATCTCATTGAAACATATCGACTATCCAAAGTATGGTTATGGAGAGGGTTTTTCCTATAGTGGGGTAGTCGAGGACCAGAGGGCACAACCTCAGAATAGAAGGACGTCTATTTAAAACCATAGGACATAGGAGTAGAATTAAGCCATTCAGCCCATCAAGTCTACAAGGGCTGATTTACCGTCCCTGTCAACACCATTTTCTGCCTTCTCCCCGTAACCTTAGGTGCCCTTACTAATCAATGATCAATCAACCTCTGCTTTAAATATACCCAATGACTTAGCCTCCACAGCTATGTCTGCCAATGAATTCCAATTTCACCATCCTCTGGCTAAAGAAATTCCTATTCATCTGTTTTAAAGAGGTGTCCTTCTATTCTGAATCTGTGCCCTCTGGTCCTAGATTCTCCCACTAACAGGAAACATCCTCATATATCCACTCCAGGCCTTTCAATATTCTATGGGCTTCAATGCGATTTCTCCCTCTTTCTTCTAAACTCTAGTGATTTCAGAGATGTTTAGGACAGAGATAAGGCATATTTGGGTGCCCAGGGCTCCTCTTTGAGTTTGGAGAAAGTGGGAGGAGCTGAAGGATCCTTGCACATTAGATTTAATATAAATCTAATTCAAGATTTCAGAATGTAATATTTCACATTAGAAACGCGAGATGGAAGCACAGAAAGAATGTCATAAGGATGGTTGATCAGGTATGTACTTATTGAATGGTGGACAGTGCTCAGAGGCTTCTTGTGATCTTGCACCATTTGTGTACTGTACCTGAGTTCTGTAATGACTGAAGTACAATGGATAGTTACTCATTATGTATCATTTATAATTTCAATGAAAAACTATTCCACTGTGGCTAGCCCTACATCCACAGAGGCATCGGTGGAGACAAAGTGTGAAGCTGAGAAACAACATGTTTCGTTTCCCTCAGCTGCTGCCCGTCTTGCTGAACGTTCCCACCCCTGCATTTTCCTTCCAATTTTCCCTATCACAAGACACTCTGTCTTCGTGCCCAGACTGGCAAATTCTGAGATGAGGACCGCCATACCGCTCTAAACTTGTTTCCTCGATGGTGCTATTTTGCTTCACCCGGCTGGCAGCGGCCGTCTATTCAGAGACAACCGCGTCCATTCCCTTCCACGTGGCGTCGAGGGAGTGGGGGTGAGGGGGAGCGCGCGTGCCCGAGTACAGCGCGGCCCTTGGAACAAAACACGCATGCGCACGGTTCCCTCAAAAGCGCGCGCGCGTGGCCGTGCAGAGCACGGCCATCAGAGCAAAACACGCATGCTCACGGGCATTCAGAAGTGCACGTGCTCCGGGGATAGGATTTTCCCAACAGGGTGAGGAATTTTCTCCAGTAATGTGTTGATTTTGTTTTTACCCAAATTCGCTTTTAAACATGCAAAATCTTCTACCTTCTTGCATCGGATTTAGAAAAGAAGAAATTCGTCAGTGTCTGTTCCTCCAACTCGATTTGATTTTGCATTTTGTTTTCAATGCACTCTCTTTGTTTGTGGGTCTACTTGTTTGCTCCAGTTCTTTATATCGTTGCCTAGATTTTTCATTTGTATCTTTTTCTAAGTTAAATTTTAAGTGATGTTTTGATGCAAACTTGTGACAGTGTTTCAAATTTGCATCTTAACCATACCATAGTCACAGTGGGGTTACTTATTTCCTCAGTTAAATACTTAGCACTCACTGTTTCCGAACTATCAACCATCCTTCCTTCCGGCTTTCCCCAATTCACAACACAATTAAATCCTGAAGAGATTGCAGATGCCGGAACCTGCAACAACAAAAGAAATGCTGAAGGAAACCCATGGATCAGCAGTGAGACCCTACACAATGTTACACTTTTTACAGCTCCTATAGGTCTGGCACTGAAATACATCGGAGAATCGTTTTCCTCTTATTATCCCGCTCAATCTCTCAGGTTTTCTTCCACCGGTCTCTTGTATTTAAACAACTTCCCTCAAAAGATAAATAGCAGATCAGCTTTTTGTTAAAATTCAGTACTTTAACCTATCAATGATGTAGGTGGTGTTCACACTTTTAAACTCCAGCTCGAAACCTATTTATTTAAACTTGCTTTTTACTAACATATTTTTGTCTTTTATTTTTAATCTTATTTTTACTTTTACTTAATTTTCATGTTCGCAATTTATCCCATTGTTAATCACTTTGTACTGCATTGCCTGTGTATAAAGATTTCTCGAAATAAAGTTATGTGATGAAGAGGAAACCCTGAAAACTTGTTTACACCTCTATTCGCTCATTTCTGTATTTTTATCAGATGAATTCCTTCCTGATCGGATGAATATAGATTGGAAATATGTAGGTAATTGCCCTTCATTTTTTGTGGTCTAACAGATTCCTATTTTTTCAGATCATGATAACATCAGAATTGTAGCTGGGAGACTCCAACTGATCGGTGATCAGCTAAACAACAACTATGACCGTAATGTGCATTTCATCCCACACGCACTTCATGCCATCAGTGAATTTGTAAGTTTGAAACTTTAAAGCTGTGTTAGTGCCTCCACAAATTATTTTGTTGCATTTGCAATACTTTAGTCCAATCAATCTGGTGTTAAATCAGTGGAAGAACATCACATCACAGAGATACAGAGACAGGTAGATTAACGCTCACAACATGCAGGAAGAACTCAGCAGGTCAGGCAGCCTCAATGGAAACGAATGGACAGTTGATGTTCGGGGTGAGACCCTTCATCAGGACGGGAAACGAAGGGGGAAGAAGCCTGAATAAGAAGTTGGGGAGAGAAGAAGTAATACAATATAGAAGGTAATAGGAGAAGCCTGCCGAGGGAGAAGGTGGGGGGAGGGGGAGATGAAGTAAGAAGTTGGGAGCTTAGAGGTGAAAAGGGTGAAGTGCTGGAGAAGATGGAATCTGATATGAGAGGAGAGTAGACCATGAGAGAAAGGAAAGGAGGAGGTGATAGGTAGCCTAAGAGAAGAGATAGCAAGGAGATAGAGTAGGGAATGGTAGAAGAGGGCGGGGGAGTGGGGTTAAATTACTGTGTTAGAGAAACTGATGTGAACACAGGTAGATTCTTGAACTTTTTCAGAGAGTTTGATGACTGAATTTAATTACCACAGAAACTACAGCACAGAAACAGGCCTTTTGGCCCTTCTTGGCTGTGCCGAACCATTTTCTGCCTAGTCCCACTGACCTGCACACGGACCATATCCCTCCATACACCTCCCATCCATGTATCTGTCCAATTTATTCTTGAATGTTAAAAAAGAACCCGCATTTACCACCTCATCTGGCAGCTCATTCCATACTCCCACCACTCTCTGTGTGAAGAAGCCCCCCCCCCAATGTTCCCTTTAAACTTTTCCCCCCTCACCCTTAACCCATGTCCTCTGGTTTTTTTCTCCCTTTGCCTCAGTGGAAAAAGCCTGCCTGCATTCACTCTATCTATACCCATCATAATTTTATATACCTCTATCAAATCTCCCCTCATTCTTCTATGCTCCAGGGAATAAAGTCCTGACCTATTCAACCTTTCTCTGTAACTGAGTTTCGCAAGTCCTGGCAACATCCTTGTAAACCTTCTCTGCACTCTTTCAACCTTATTTATGTCCTTCCTGTAATTTGGTGACCAAAACTGAACACAATACTCCAGATTCGGCCTCACCAATGCCTTATACAACCTCATCATAACATTCCAGCTCTTATACTCAATACTTTGATTAATAAAGGCCAATGTACCAAAAGCTCTCTTTATGACCCTATCTACCTGTGACGCCACTTTTAGGGAATTTTGTATCTGTATTCCCAGGTCCCTCTGTTCCACTGCACTCCTCAGTGCCTTACCATTAACCCTGTATGTTCTACCTTGGTTTGTCCTTCCAACGTGCAATACCTCACACTTGTCTGTATTAAACTCCATCTGCCATTTTTCAGCCCATTTTTCCAGCTGGTCCAAGTCCCTGTGCAGGCTCTGAAAACCGTCCTCACTGTCTACTACACCTCCAATCTTTGTATCATCAGCAAATTTGATGATCCAATTTACCACATTATCATCCAGATCATTGATATAGATGACAAATAACAATGGACCCAGCACTGATCCCTGTGGCACACCACTAGTCACAGGCCTCCACTCAGAGAAGCAATTCTCTACTACCACTCTTAGGCTTCTTCCCTTGAGCCAATGTCTAATCCAATTTACCACCTCTCCATGTATACCTAGCGACTGAATTTTCCTAACTAACCTCCTATGCGGGACCTTGTCAAAGGCCTTACTGAAATCCATGTAGACAATATCCACTGCCTTCCCTTCATCCACTTTCCTGGTAACCGCCTCGAAAAACTCCAATAGATTGGTCAAACATGACCTACCACGCACAAAGCCATGTTGACTCTCCCTAATAAGTCCCAGTCTATCCAAATGCTTGTAGATTCTGTCTCTTAGTACTCCCTCCAATAACTTACCTACTACCGACGTTAAACTTACTGGCCTATAATTTCCCAGATTACTTTTCGATCCTTTTTTAAACAACGGAACAACATGAGCCACTCTCCAATCCTGCGACACCTCACCTGTACACAGCGACATTTTAAATATTTCTGCCAGGGCCCCTGCAATTTCAACACTAGTCTCCTTCACGGTCCAAGGGAACACCCTGTCAGGTCCCAGGGATTTATCCACTTTAATTTTCCTCAAGACAGCAAGCACCTCCTCCTTTTCAATCTGTACAGTTTCCATGATCTCACTACTTGATTCCCTTAATTCCATAGACTTCATGGTAGTTTCCTTAGTAAATACAGACACAAAAAACCTATTTAAGATCTCCCCCATTTCCTTTGGTTCCGCACATAGCTGACCACTCTGATCTTCAAGAGGACCAATTTTATCCCTTACAATCCGTTTGCTTTTAATATACCTGTAAAAGCTCTTTGGATTATCCTTCACTTTGACTGCCAAGGCAACCTGATGTCTTCTTTTAGCCCTCCTGATTTCTTTCTTAACTATTTTCTTGCACTTCTTATACTCCTCAAGCACCTGATTTACTCCCTGTTTCCTATACATTTCATACAACTCACTCTTCTTCTTTAGCAGAGTTGCAATATCCCTGGAGAACCACGGTTCCTTATTCCTATTCACTTTGCCTTTAATCCTGACAGGAACATACAAACTCTGCGCTCTCAAAATTTCTCCTTTGAAGGCTTCCCACCTACCAATCACATCTTTGCCAGAGAACAACCTGTCCCAATTCACGCCTTTTAGATCCTTTCTCATTTCTTCAAATTTGGCCTTCTTCCAGTTCAGAACCTCAACCCTAGGACAAGATCTATCCTTGTCCATGATCACATTGAAACTAATGGTGTTATGATCACTGGAACCAAAGTACTCCCCTACACAGACTTCCGTCACTTGTCCTAACTCATTTCCTAACAGGAGATCCAATATTGCATCCCCTCCAGTTGGTCCCTCTATATATTGATTTAGAAAACTTTCCTGAACACATTTTACAAACTCTAAACCATCTAGACCCCTTAATAGTATGGGAGTCCCAATCAATATATGGAAAATTAAAATCCCCTACCACCACAACTTTGTTTCCTGCAGTTAAGCTATCTCTCTGCAGATTTGCTCTTCCAATTCTCGTTGACTATTGGGTGTTCTGTAATACAATCCCACTAATGTGGCCATACGTTTCCTGTTTCTCAGCTCCACCCATAAGGACTCAGTAGACAAGCCCTCTAATCTGTCCTGCCTGAGCACTGCTGTAATATTTTCCCTAACAAGCAATTGAGAGGATCTTACAATAACTCGCAGAACTGTTCAATTTGTTTTGCAATGGAGGGAAATGAACCGAAGGGAATAATGGTGCAAAATAAACAACGTAAAAAATATTTATTGATGTAGATATTCTTATGTCTTGCATACTTCATATAAAATGTGCTGATGTCACCAACAGCACTTACTTTCAATAAATGCGAATGATTTTTTCTTTCTCTCCCACTGGTACCACTACCATTTTTCTCATGATATGCTAAATTGTTGGAGCTGAACAGAAAAAGGTAACATTACTGTCACCTGATAGAGGCAATTTCCGCCACGGAGTCCGATTTCCACCTTTGACTATAGTGTATTTCATTGAGACTGCTTTCAGATTGGCTCCACGTGCTCAGCTCCATCATCTATTCCTTTCTGGTGTACAACCATTTCTAGACAAGTGCATGGGCATGATTAAGGTGTCTTCAGTAAAAGTGGATGATTGGCCAAATGGCAAAAGGGATACACGTAATTACAAGAGATTAATGGATAGTTTTGGAATTCGATCCAGAAGGGAAGAGATATTTGTTTGGAGATGGAAATGGATGTAGAAGTACATAATAAATGGTTGGATATGGAAAATTGGTGTGAGTAGCTGGACATTTCTAAGTAAATATCCTGAAGTAAGATAATTTAAAAATACTTTTATCTTTCCTGTCACGTAAGCCAACAATTCCCATTGAAAGAGAAGTGGCTGACAAGAGAAATTAGGGATAGTATCAATTCCAAAGAAGTAGCATACAAATTAGCCAGAGAAAGTGGCTCACCTGAGGACTGGAGAAATTCAGAGTTCAGCAGAGGAGGACAAAGGGCTTAATTAGGAAGGGGAAAAAAGATTATGAGAGAAAACTGGCAGAGAACATAAAAACGGACTGTAAAAGCTTTTATAGATATGTAAAAAGGAAAAGACTGATAAAGACAAATGTAGGTCCCCTGCAAACAGAAACAGGTGAATTGATTATGGGGAGCAAGGACATGGCAGACCAATTGAATAATTACTTTGGTTCTGTCTTCACTAAGGAGGACATAAATAATCTTCCAGAAATAGTAAGGGACAGAGGGTCCAGTGAGATGGAGGAACTGAGCGAAATACATGTTAGTAGGGAAGTGGTGTTAGGTAAATTGAAGGGATTGAAGGCAGATAAATCCCCAGGGCCAGATGGTCTGCATCCCAGAGTGCTTAAGGAAGTAGCCCAAGAAATAGTGGATGCATTAGTGATAATTTTTCAAAACTCGTTAGATTCTGGACTAGTTCCTGAGGATTGGAGGGTGGTTAATGTAACCCCACTTTTTAAAAAAGGAGGGAGAGAGAAACCGGGGAATTATAGGCCGGTTAGCCTAACGTCGGTGGTGGGGAAACTGCTGGAGTCAGTTATCAAGGATGTGATAACAGCACATTTGGAAAGCGGTGAAATGATTGGACAAAGTCAGCATGGATTTGTGAAAGGAAAATCATGTCTGACGAATCTCATAGAATTTTTTGAGGATGTAACTAGTAGAGTGGATAGGGGAGAACCAGTGGATGTGGTATATTTGGATTTTCAAAAGGCTTTTGACAAGGTCCCACACAGGAGATTAGTGTGCAAACTTAAAGCACACGGTATTGGGGGTAAGGTATTGGTGTGGGTGGAGAATTGGTTAGCAGACAGGAAGCAAAGAGTGGGAATAAACGGGACCTTTTCAGAATGGCAGGCGGTGACTAGTGGGGTACCGCAGGGCTCAGTGCTGGGACCCCAGTTGTTTACAATATATATTAATGACTTGGATGAGGGAATTAAATGCAGCATCTCCAAGTTTGCGGATGACACGAAGCTGGGTGGCAGTGTTAGCAGTGAGGAGGATGCTAAGAGGATGCAGGGTGACTTGGATAGATTGGGTGAGTGGGCAAACTCATGGCAGATGCAATTTAATGTGGATAAATGTGAAGTTATCCACTTTGGTGGCAAAAATAGGAAAACAGATTATTATCTGAATGGTGGCCGATTAGGAAAAGGGGAGGTGCAACGAGACCTGGGTGTCATTATACACCAGTCATTGAAAGTGGGCATGCAGGTACAGCAGGCGGTGAAAAAGGCGAACGGTATGCTGGCATTTATAGCGAGAGGATTCGAGTACAGGAGCAGGGAGGTACTACTGCAGTTGTACAAGGCCTTGGTGAGACCACACCTGGAGTATTGTGTGCAGTTTTGGTCCCCTAATCTGAGGAAAGACATCTTTGCCATAGAGGGAGTACAAAGAAGGTTCACCAGATTGATTCCTGGGATGGCAGGTCTTTCATATGAAGAAAGACTGGATGAACTGGGCTTGTACTCGTTGGAATTTAGAAGATTGAGGGGGGATCTGATTGAAACGTATAAGATCCTAAAGGGATTGGACAGGCTAGATGCGGGAAGATTGTTCCCGATGTTGGGGAGGTCCAGAACGAGGGGTCACAGTTTGAGGATAGAGGGGAAGCCTTTTAGAACCGAGATTAGGAAAAACTTCTTCACACAGAGAGTGGTGAATCTGTGGAATTCTCTGCCACAGCAAACTGTTGAGGCCAGTTCATTAGCTATGTTTAAAAGGAAGTTAGATATGGCCCTTGTGGCTACAGGGGTCAGGGGGTATGGAGGGAAGGCTGGGTTCTGAGTTGGATGATCAGCCATGATCATAATAAATGGCGGTGCAGGCTCGAAGGGCCGAATGGCCTACTCCTGCACCTATTTTCTATGTTTCTATGTTTCTATGAAATCAGGAAATGAATAAAGAGAAGTGATTTTCTTTATTAGTGCTGGTCAATCCCAGAATGATCAGACTCCTCATGGAAATAACTGATGAATAGATTGACGGGTGTTCTAGAATCTGTCACCCATTGCATCCTGACTTACAGTAAGTGCCTATAAATCCACCCATTAGGAAAGAAGCAAGAGTAGCTTATTCAGACGCTCATGTTTGTTCCACCATTCAATAAATTCATGCATGATCTTTCACCCTCCCCCCCCGTACTATTATCCTGCATTAACTTCATACCCCTTGATTCCACTAATATCTAAAGATCTATCTAACATAGAGTTACAGAACACCTCAGGACAGGAACAGGTTCTTCTGCTCACCTAGTCCATGCCGAGCTATTATGCTGCTGGACCCACTGACCTGCACCCGGACCACAGTCCTCCGTATCCCTCCCATCCATATACATATTCAAATCGAACCCGCATCCACCACTCACTGGCAGCTCATTCCACTCTCTCACCACCCTCTGAATGAAGAAGTTTCCCCTCAAGTTCCCCTTTAACTTTTCACCTTTCACCCTTAATCCATGACCTCTAGTTGTAGTCTCACCCAACTTTAATGGACAAAGTATTGTGACGCCAAACCAAGCTATCGGACAATTGATGCTAATTGGAGAGATAAGAGAGACAATGGAGAAACATTCAAAATGCTAATAAGAGAGGAGAGAGGGATTAACGGAAAAGAAACACAATTCAGAATATTGACAGACCGGTTACTTTGAACCTGAACTGTTTGAAGTTTGATGGACAGGTGCTACCCCAGCAGGGGGGATAAAAAGAGCAGGTTCGCTAAGGCACGCGACACACCACGAGATAACGAGACCCTGGAAAGAGCAGTGTGCCCCCACAAGTTGGCAGGAGTTTGGAGGTGTGGTTCGCGCGAACCGACCATAGGCTCACAGGGTGTAAAGGTATGATCGGTGGGAACCTGCACCATGTGTCCGCCCTTGCCTGGGTGCCAGGTTCACCTCGGAAGAACGATCGTATCCGGAACGGAGGGGTCACAGTCGGTGACCACAGTGGGATAGAAGACATGAAGGGGTCCGCCCGAAACCAACTGCCAAGACATCAAAGGTCTGCCTGAATCAAAATGCATCCCCCTCCCTCTCTCTCTCTCTCCAACGGCACAACAGCGATTACTGCGAATTGTACTAAGCTGAACTGAACTCTGTGTCACTTAAACAACAGGAATTCTGCAGATGCTGGAAATTCAAGCAACACACATCAAAGTGCTGGTGAACGCAGCAGGCCAGGCAGCATCTCTAGGAAGAGGTCCAGTCGACGTTTCAGGCCGAGACCCTTCGTCAGGACTAACTGAAGGAAGAGTGAGTAAGAGATTCTCTTCCTTCAGTTAGTCCTGACGAAGGGTCTCAGCCTGAAACGTCGACTGTACCTCTTCCTAGAGATGCTGCCTGGCCTGCTGCGTTCACCAGCAACTTTGATGTGTGTTGCTCTGCGTCACTTCAGACTGATCATTTTACCCCTAGACTGCGATAGAGCTTGGTTGATTCCTATTACCCTAGTTCTGTGTGCATGTGTGTATGATCATTGCTAACCTGTTGCATTTATATCCTTACGATTAGAGTACTGTGTTACTTATTTCTTTAATAAAACTTTATTAGGTCCTAGTAATCCAGACTCCAATGAGTGGTCCATTTCTGCTGGTTTGGCAACCCAGTTACGGGGTACGTCACAGTATGCTTGCAATTACCCTATCCATACCCCGCATAATTCTGTATACCTTTATCAAATCTCCCTCATTCTCCTGTGCTGCAGGGAATAAAGTCTAAACCTTTTGAACCTTTTCCTATAACTTAGGTCTTGAGTTTAGGAACTGAGCATCCTCAGCCCTCTGGAGTAGCAAGTTCCAAAGATTCACAATTCACTAAGTGAATACATTCCTTCTTATCTCAATTCTGAAAGACATTAAGACTTTAATCCCTAGTTCTAGATAGTGAACTAAGGACAGCATCAACTCTAGTTATGTACATCCTATTAAGCACCACCACCCCCAGAGGTCTGTATGTTTTGAAGAGATTATTCCTTATTCTTCCAAACTCATATGACTCTAGAAAAACGATAGCTGTTTAAACTCTCTGCATATGATAAACCCACCAATCCAGGAACCAATCTGGTGAATCTTTAATATACCCTTTTAAGCACACCGATCCCAAACAGCCCCACTGATCTTTGCATCCCAAGCTGAAACTGACCAGTTAATTTCTAATCTCTGCAAACCAGTCCTCAATCTTCAAACATCTGTGCCTAAAACATGCACGCCATAAACAGAGTTGGGACAAATAAAGAAATTCTTCATTGGCCCTGAGTTCTCCTTCAGCTGAATCAGCCCACACTTTCTTCCTTCCAGTGTTTAGTTCTTTCCGGTCTTCATTAACAGTGAGAAACCCTGGCACATGTTGGTACTGGGCATTTGTATATGTGACAATGTTTCTGCAGAGTCGAAGGACATTGAAGCTTGTTTATTTAATAAGCTGGCATTTATTTGGTGGAATTGAAATCAATTGTACATACTAACTTTCCATATATCCTTGTGACAGATTCAATCAGAAAATGCCATATTTATTGGCAATGTGATAAGGACTATGCTTGCAGTGACCAGAATGACAGCTGGAATTCAAGCACAGAGATCAGTGTCTGTTGGGAGGATGATGATCAGAGTGGTAATCGTGATTCTGGAAGAGCTGCTTTATACGTAGGACAATTACAACTCCCTGGCATCACTAAATTCTGCAAGATTGCACCTACAAAATGAAGTGAATACTTTTGGAGTACAGCATTTCAATTGAACCGTTGATTTGTAATTAACATGTAGCTGGTTACTCACACAGTGAAAATCCTGGGGAAATCACATGGCATTTTAGGGCAGTGGACTTAGTGATTGTATAGTTGTTGCAGTTTCTGCACTTTTTGTTGAAGCTGAGTGTGCCAATGTTGGTCTTACTATTGCAGTGATATGAGATGCTGTAGTAAGTGACAGCAGGTCGGCCTTGTTGATGTGGAGTTACTGGAGTTTCCACTATACCATTCGGTTGAGCCACAGCAGCAGATTGGATGTTCAGTTTTCTCAATTATTTCCCTGCTGTTGCAGTGGTAAAGATACTGCAAGCACAATGGCAGCGTGCCATCTGAGTCTGTTTCTCAATCCTCCTTAACTAATTACATTGTTAGAAATCATCTAGATTAAGATGGGATTTTTGTGAAATGGCAGTTGTGTTCCAGCAGAGTTATTACGTGACTTCCCTGCCTAATTATACACTGTGTTGTACAGCGATCTGCCTCAACCATAGCACCAAAGTTGCAGAGCGCCCTTCCACTTCAGTTGGCCAGTTGTTTGTAAATGTTCTGCCTCTTGTCTGGTTACATTAATTTCCAAAAGGTTTGCATTAAATTTCTGGGCAGTGTTTGCTCACTGTGTGAACACATAGTTTGCTGAGTTCCCAGGACTACACAAGAATGGGACAACAACCAAAGGGAACAAAAATATTTGAGAAGTTTATTTCAATGAACATTTTGATCAAACAGTATTTTGAGGATTAGAGGATATCAAATTTATTTTAGTTTCACCACACCCTAGTGATCCCTGGAAAAAGGAAGCTTACTTCATTCTAAGATAGTTCAGACTTGGAGTTCAGTTTGCTGTGTTTTATATCCATTTTTAAATATTTAGAAGTGGGAATCTGCCATAGAAAGAGATCAAATTGTCAGTAACATAAAGCATAAGCAATTTATTCTGTTTACTGTTCTTGAATTAGATTCTAGAAGCTGGGCTATCTTGAAAATATGAAAGAATATTCATTTTGTTACCCTGTAGTTTTCTCTTGTATTGAGTCAAATGTGTTCAAAGTGTTAATTAAAATACTGAAATCCTGAAACTGGTTCATTATTTCTTGGCACACAGTACAGAGAAGGAACTGAATTTGACAATTGTGGTCAGTAGTAATTAAGATTATATCAATATAGTAACTAATATTGATGATTATGAGATGAGCAAAGGGTATGCAGTTCACACTGCCTTAATACCCAGGTTAAGAAAAGGATACCAATATCAGTCCCTGATTAAGAAAGTATTCTCCCAGTTGAGAATGTTGTATAACCTTGACTGTAAGCCTTAGAAAATGAAGTACAAGATTATAGTAAATGAAAAAGTCACATCAAAGAATAATATCAGGAAACATCTTATTTTCCTCAGCAGATAGGTGTTAGATGAGTTGGTGGGTAGATGGTTTAACCATCAAGGACGCCCACCATTTCTTCTCGCTACTGCCCAGGAAGGAGGCGCAGGAGCCTTGTCCCACACCACCAGGGTCAGAAACAGTTATTAACCCTCAACCATCAGTCTCCTGAACCACAGGGGTAACTTCAATCACCCCAACACTGAACTGATTCCACAACGTATAGACTCACCTTCAAGGGCTCTACAACTTATGTTTTTGATATTTGTTTATTATTGTTATTACTATTTTCTCTTTGTGTTTGCACAGTTTGTTGTCTCTTGCACATAGGTTGTTTGTCTGGCTCTGTCCTGTGCTGTTCTTTTTTTTTAATACTTTATTTTCAAAATTTTCAAAAAAAAACAATGAAATCAACAAGAACATACCAGCTCAGACATGTACAAAAAAGAAATAAGCAAAAAAAAGGGACATAACATTAGAGGGATGCCTATTGTACAAAGTGTTCAAAAATACTAAACATTAAATCTCAAATGAGGGCCATGAGAAATCAGCTGGGGGGAAATTGCTCATCTGCCCCCGGCCTCGTCCAGGTAGGCAAGAAATGGATCCCAGATAGCCAAAAATGTTTTAATTGAATTGGTTCTCAAGAACCTAAGTTTCTCCATCTGTATGACTGAGATCATATCAGCCATCCATATCTGAATGTAAGGGGGAGAAGGTGATTTCCATTCCCTCAAGATAAGTCTTTTGGCAACAATCATCCCCAGCAACAGAGACTGTTGTATGGCTACAGGGAAACAAATAGTAGATTGCGAGCAGCCAAATATAGCGAGACCAGCTTCCAAGGGGAAGGATCTTTGAGTACCAGTCAAATATTTTGGACCAAATTCCAGTCAGTAACGGGCAAAACCAAAAGGTGTGTGACAACATGGCTTCCATCCCTTGGCATCTATCACACATTGGCGAGACAGAAGGGTAAATCTTGTGCAATCTAAGTTTAGAGTAATGGAGACAGTGGACAACTTTAAACTGGATCAGTTGGTGCCTGCTGTTAACAGAGCAAGCCTGTATCATAGACAAAGACTTATCCCAGGCAGCTTCAGATAATTCAATGCCCAACTCCCCTCTCCAGGCATCTCTAATCTTCACAGTAGACGCTACAGTGCAATTATCAAACAAACGTACAAACTTAGAAACGAGATGCCTGGAGTCAGGAGGATTCTTTAAAATATCAAAAAACATATGTTTCCATGGAAGGATTTCAAAATTACAAATCTTAGATTGAATGTAGTGTCTAAATTGCAAGTAACGAAAGAAGTGCAAATGAGGCAGCTCACATTTCTCTTTCAGCAAACTAAATGTTGCAAACCGTCCCTCTATGTACAGGTCTTCAATAGAAACTAGACCCTTCTCCCTCCAAGCATGGTAGGTTTTATCTGACCATGAGGGTAGAAAGGAGTGATTGAAACAGATTGGTGTTTGTACAAAGGTTTCTGGTAGATTCAGAACACTCCTAATCTGATTTAGAATTATGACGGAATTTTTCAAAACCAAACTCAAACTTTTTGAAGTCCCAGGCTTCTCTAACTTGGAGAACAGCATGGCTGGCAAGGAGGAATTGACAACAGAGACTCCATACATAGTCACAAGGGAGCCCCAGGGACTAGATTAGCCAGAGCCCCCTGTTGCCAAAACATTAAAGCCCTAGCATTGACAGCCCAATAATAGTGTCTGAATACAGGTAATCCCAGCCCTCCTTCAGACTTGGTCTTTTGTAAATGAATTTTCTAAATCCTGTGATTCTTATAATTCCAGACATAAGACAATATTATGGAGTCCAACTCTCTAAAGAAAGCTGATGTAAGAAAAATGGGGATATTTTGACAAAGATAGAGAAACCTATGAAGGGAAGCCATTTTAATTGAATTTATACGACCAATCATGGACAGAGGTAGGGTTTTCCATCTTTCTATATTCTGTGTAAGTTTTGAAGTAAACTCCGCAAAGTTTAATTTGAATATTAATTTAGGATCTTTGGGGATTGTCAAGCCAAGATAAGTAAAGTGATCTTTACTTTGAATGGGACACTTACCTAAAAACCCCGCGTGTAGTTGTTGGAGAGGGGCACAAAGTCACTTTTTGTCCAACTGATTGAGTATCCCGATAGTCTACCAAAACAGGTGATTAAATCTAAAAGAAGAGAGACTGACTTTTCTGAGTTTTGTAAGTAGAGTATCACATCATCAGCATATAAACTAATAAGTGTTTCAATACCTCCCACTTTCAAACCCAGAATATTTGGGTGACTTATTTTTAGGGCAAGGGGCTCTACCGCGATGGCAAAAAGGGCCGGCGAGAGGGGGCGCCCCTGCTGGACTGAACGGTGTAGAGGAAACAGAGTTGAATTGTCACCATTAGTTATAATAGAGCATATTGGGCTGGCATATATCAGTTTTACCCAAGATACAAATGACTCGCCGAACCCAAACATATACAGTGACTCAAACATGTAAGGCCACTCAATCTGGTCAAAAGCCTTTTGTGCATCAAGGGACAAAATTGCTGCCCCATTAGCTTTCCCGTGATCCGCATATATAGTATTAAGGAGGCATCTGATATTGGAAAAAGAGAACCTACCCGGGACAAATCCTGTCTGATCAGGATGAATGATAGATGACAAATGCTTATTTAGTCGGTTAGCCAGCGTTCTATCGAAATTCTGAAGTGCAATGGGCCTACAGCTGGCCAGGTCTGCTTCCCCTTTACCTTTCTTTAAAATGAGGGAAATGTTAGCCTCGTACAATGTTCGAGGCAAGGCTTTATCTCTTTTAGAGCAAGATATCATTCTGAGGAGAAGTGGGGCAAGGATATCACAGAATTTCTTATAAAATTCACAACCAAATCCATCTGGCCCAGCAGCCTTGCTGGACGGAAATGACTTAATGGCAGAAATTATTTCTTCCAATGTGAAATCAGAATACAAGTCCTCCCTAGCAGCGTCACTAAGTTTCGGCATTACAAGAGAATCAAAGAAGTCATTCAAATCACATTAAGTGGCATTGCATTTAGAGGTGTAGAGTTCGCTGTAAAAGTCTTTAAAACAGTCATTTATCTCCTTGGGGTTAGTTAACAGGGTACCCACCCTTGATCTAATGCAATGAATTGACCTTAGGGCCTGGGCTCCCCTGAGCTGCCACGCCAGGAGTCCCTCAGGCTTGTTCCCCATTTCAAAATGCTTTTGTCTTAACTTTAAGAGGCAGTTATTTCTTTGACTACCCAAGATACAATTGTACTCACATTTAAGCTTCATTATTTTATTATAATCTTCAGAGAATTTCGAAGGGGTACAGTCGACGTTTCAGGCCCAGACCCTTCGTCAGGACTAACTGAAGGAAGAGTTAGTAAGAGATTTGAAAGTGGGAGGGGGAGAGGAAGATCCAAAATGATAGGAGAAGACAGGAGGGGGAGGGATGGAGCCAAGAGCTGGACAGGTAATTGGCAAAGGGGATATGAGAGGATCATGGGACAGGAGGTCCGGGGAGAAAGACAAGGGTGGGGGGGACCCAGAGGATGGGCAAGGGGTATAGTCAGAGGAACAGAGGGAGAAAAAGGAGAGAGAGAGAAATAATGTGTGTATATAAATAAAAAACGGATGGGGTACAAGGGGGAGGTGGGACATTAGCAGAAGTTAGAGAAGTCAATGTTCATGCAAGCAGGTTGGAGGCTACCCAGACGGAATATAAGGTGTTGTTCCTCCAACCTGAGTGTGGCTTCATCTTTACAGTAGGGGAGGCCATGGATAGACATATCGGAATGGGAATGGGATGTGGAATTAAAATGTGTGGCCACTGGGAGTTCCTGCTTTCTCTGGTGGACAGAGCGTAGGTGTTCAGCAAAACGATCTCCCAGTCTGTGTCGGGTCTCGCCAATATATAGAAGGCCACATCGGGAGCACTGGACGCAGTATATCACCCCAGCCGACTCACAGGTGAAGTGTCGCCTCACCTGGAAGGGCTGTCTGGGGCCCTGAATGGTGGTAAGGGAGGAACTGTAAGGGCATGTGTAGCACTTGTTCCGCTTACAAGGTCCTTCTCCCTGGGCCTCTGTCCCATGATCCTCTCATATCCCTTTTGTCAATCACCTGTCCAGTACTTGGCTCCATCCCTCCCCCTCCTGTCTTCTCCTATCATTTTGGATCTCCCCCTCCCCCTCCCACTTTCAAATCTCTTACTAGCTCTTCTTTCAGTTAGTCCTGAAGAAGGGTCTCAGCCCGAAACGTCGACTGTACCTCTTCCTAGAGATGCTGCCTGGCCTGCTGCATTCACCAGCAACTTTGATGTGTGTGGCTTGAATTTCCAGCATCTGCAGAATTCCTCGTGTTTACGTTAGAGGATTTGGAAGCCTGGTATGTCACTTCGAGGGTTGGGAGAGTATTCTCAATCTCTAATAATCACCCTTCTCTCTCCCTCAGCAGCAGATTCATATGAAATGATATACCCACGAATTACAACTTTTAATGTCTCCCAGAGTGTGGAATCTGACACCCCGCCATTATTGTTAATTTCTATAAAATCTTTCAATCTGGTGGTGATATATTCTATAAATTTCTTATCGGCGAGTAGGGAGGGGTTAAAACGCCAGGAATAGATTCATTTGGAAAGGGAGAGATTTAGGGACATTGTCAAGGAGCTATGGTCAGAAATTAATCTATTATGATATTTTGTATTGGTAACACGAGATATCAAATGAGAGTCAACCAAAAAATAGTCCATTCTACTCCAAGATTTGAGAACATGAGAATAATAAAAATAGTCCCTGTCGATGGGATGTTGAACTTGCCAAATATCTACTAAATTTCCAGATCTAATCAAATTATTTAGGACCTACACTTACACGATAGTTGACGGTGGGCGGGAAGAGAATCTTATCTAAATATGGATCTAGGTAGCAATTCAAGTCACCGCCGATTATTATATTTGAATCACTGGCATCCGGAAGTAAATCAAAAACTTTCCTAAAAAAATTTGGCTCATCTGTGTTTGGACCATAAATATTAAGGAAGGTTAGCAGAAATGAATTAGTGGTGCCAGAGATCATAATAAACCTGCCGAGAGGATCTGTGGTCATGGAAGTGGGTTGAAATGGAATATTTTTCCAAAAGAGGATAGCCAGACCATGGGCATGAGAAGTAAATGGTGACTAGTATACCTGCGATATCCAGCTAGATCTCAATCTGCGTTGCTCATTGGGTTTCCTGTAGAAAAATCACATCTGCAGATAGAGATTTGAGATGCCTAAAAACTTTATCCCTCTTAGCGACATGACCAAGGCCCTTAATATTCCACGAGACTATTGTAATATTTTTACCCCTTAGCTGCATTCTACTGCAAGGCCTCTGCATATGAGAATAAAAAAGAGATTATTGGAGTTGAGCATAAACATAGTAAACAATGCAAAATAACTGGCAGCCTCATAAGAACACAACATACACAAAAAAAACATGTCTGAGTTATAAGCAAAAACAACCTAACCCACCCCCCTTTGTGTGTCCCTAAACCAGACACATAGTTCCCCATTTCCATCCCAAAAGGAGCTGCTGTGCAGGTAACTAACATTACACAATTATCACAAACCCCCTCTCTGAGAAAACTTATGACACAAATTATATAATACCGTTAAACAAATGCTCTTAGGGCTGGGGAGAGTTATCCAATGTCCACACCTGAAGCTGAACATTCATGACACCAACTCAAATTTAACCCTTATAATAACAAAAATATTTAGAACATTGTCTATGGTGATAATAAATTTACTTTGAACTGCAATGAAATCCCAGTGCGGCATACAGCATTGCAAAACTACATATAACAAACAGGTCCCTCCCCTTATCCCAACATGGAATCCGGCACAAATATAAGCTGAATAAACAGTGTCAGTATATCTACTCCCTTTCGTTTGCATTATTCCGTTCCAAGAATTGTGCTGCTTCTATCTGGTCGTCATATACTTTAGGCGCTCCTCCATCTTGATGATAAATACAGAGCCTAGCCGGATACCGCAGGGTGTGCTTGATTCCTCCATCGTGCAGAGTTTGCAGTACATCACGAAAGGCACGACATTGAGTCATCACTCTTTAGTATAGTCCGGGAAGATCAAGACCTTGTTTCCCTTGTACTCCATGGGTCGTAGTCTGCCGCAGCGCAGGATCAGCTCTTTCACTTGAAAGTGATGGATACGTGCCAAGATGGTGCGCGGTTTCCTGCCAGCAGCCAGCTTCGGATAGAGAGAGCGATGCGCACGATTGATTTTAACCGGATACGGGAAATGCTCTTCCCTAAGCAACTTGGGAATCAGTCTGGAAACAAATTCAGAAGGTTTACCATCCTCCTCACCCTCTTGTATCCCTACAATCTTAATATTATGTCTCCGGGAACAAGCCTCTAAGTCATGCACTTTAGCTTCCAGCTGGCTATTTTGTCTCATTAACTCTGACTGTTTAGCTTCAAGCTCTTGCACGCGTGTTTCAAGGTCGCTAGCGGTTAGTTCTTGACTAGCCACAGGGGCTTGTAAGTCAGCCTGGGAGGCCACAAGCGCTTCAAGCTTGCTCTCAAAAACATCAAAGCAGTCGTTAATGCCACGCAGAACTGACTCAGAAATCTCCTGAACTAATTCCTTGCACATGGCATAAGTTTTATCCGGTGGTATCTCAGATGCAGAGAAGTTCTTTACAGACCTGTTGTTAACACTAACTTCGATAGTTTGGCAGTCGGCGGTCTTGGCTTTATTTGCCTTTGGCATTGTCAAATTTTTCCAGACACTTAGTTTAGACATACATTGTTGGCCTATGAATGAATGAAACACGGTATAATAATAATTTTATTAACGCCTCGGAGAGGAGCACTGACCAAATACATCTAATCCATACGCGTGTGCACTAGTGCCCCGTCCTGTGCTGTTCTTCATTGCTTCCACTGTGTCTCATTCTGTTTAGTGTGAATGCCTGCAAGAAAATTAATCTAAGTGTTGTCTATGGTGATAATAAATTTACTTTGAACTGTGAATTTTTGGACAGATTTATGCCTTGGCCTAGTGATGCTTTACAAAGAGTCCCAATGGCGATTTGTGATTTTGTGGCAAGTGATAAACCACACTGATGAAGAATATAAGGACAGAGCTGAAGAATGTTAACAAAGAGCCCACTTCATAGAGTGCTAACTTCCGTTGGTAGAAAAATTAAACAACCTAGGAACTGAAAATGGTCTTAATCATTGCTGGATTTATGTATGAGATAAGCAGTCTTCTGCTTCCATGATAACACAGCATATTATCATCAATATTTAGCAAAAATAAAACTTTTCTTAATGGATAAACACAATATTACATTCAATGTGAAAATGAGTAGCAAGTGAAGATCTCACTTATTTGACAAGATGGCGCTGAGCTCCCTCGAGCTCATGGTCTAGACCTAGTTGTTTTTATTTAAGTTCACAGGGATGGCTTTGGTGACGGAGGGGAGTTAGGGATCAGTTTGGGGTTTAGGAACAGGAATGTGGAGGAGTTAGAGGTCAGGCCTGAGTCTAGGCCTCATCTCCACATTTGAAGGCCGGCAATGTGGATGGGTGACAACATTCACTGATGTCAGGCTGCAGCATCCCAAGATCAGGTGTCCATGTGAGCAGGGGGCACAGGGCCCAGTCAATCAGTGAGCCTGGAGTTTGTGGCCCCTGTGGTAAACCATGTATATATGTTGTAACTCGGTTACCTGTCTGGACACACCCCTCTGCTGACTGCCCCTGTGGCTCCTCCCAGAGTCCTGTATAAAGGTGTCCGCCTTGCCCCTCCCCCTCAGTCCGGGAGCAGACACTCACTGTGGAGGTCGTATTGTACAGCGAATAAAAGCCTTTCAGTATTTTACCAAACCTCAGTCTTTTGGAGTAATTGAAGCTGCTTCAATTTTATTCGCTGTACGTTTTAAAACATGGAACAGGCCCTGAGACCATAAAAATTAGACCTCAATCCGCAAACACCTGAAGCTGGAAACGCTTTCGAACTCTGGCTGACCTGCTTCGAAGTGTACCTAGAGGAGATTAAAGCGACCGACCCCGTAGCGAAGTGCAGAGTTCTACTCTCCAGGGTCAGTCCACGGGTCTATTCGCTGATCAGAGACCAGCCGAACTACGACGGCGCAATGAACGCACTCAAAAGACAATACCTGCGGCCGATAAACAGCGTCTATGCTCGGCACCGTTTAGCGACACGGCAACAACGCCCCGGGGAATCGAGTGCTGAGTTCGTCCAGGCCCTACGGACGCTCGTGCGAGCCTGCAATTGCCAGGAGCTGACGGCGGCGCAGCATGCAGAGCTCCTAGTGAGAGACGCCTTCGTCACGGGGACCAGGTCAGTGTACGTGCGCCAGCGGCTGCTGGAAAAAGCCGATCTTACCCTAAGTTCGGCAATCGAGCTGGCTGATACGCTGGAGGCCGCTCTGCATAACTCTGAGGCTCTCCAGGCACGCGATCCCCCGATGGCCTCGTGGGTGCCGCAGACCCCGCAACCTGCCGGCGAATCGACCTCGGCTGCCGCCAGTCGTGAGTCCGCGAAGTGCTACTTCTGCGGACTGGAGAAGCACCCCCGGAAACGCTGCCCAGCCCGACAAGCTACCTGCTCCAGCTGCGGAAAGAAGGTCCACTTCGCCAAGGTCTGTAAGTCAAAACCGCGAGCAGGATCGAGCAGCGCCGCGTGCGAGACGTGGGGGTCACCATCTTCCCTGCACGCCACCACTACATGCGAGACATGGGGGCGGCCATCTTAGTCAGCGCCACCTCCCACCGCCTACGACCAACAGGTGCTCACGGGGCACCCCACCACACCGGACCAAGACAGCGACCCCACCCTGGCTTCCGTGACCCTCGACCAAACTGCTCCCCACCAGCTCGCAAGGTCAATGATGGACATCCTGGTGGAGGGGCGCAGGACAAGCTGCCTGTTTGACACAGGCAGCACGGAGAGTTTTATCCACCTGGACATGGTGCAGCATTGTGGACTCATGATACAGCTGGTAAGTCAGAGGGTCACCTCCGGGTCGCATACAACAGACATCCGGGGGGGTTGTACAGCGACGCTAGTGGTACAGGGCACAGAATATCGGGACTTTACGTTACTGGTCTTGCCTCAACTGTGTGCCCCTGTGCTCTTGGGGTTGGACTTCCAGAGCCACCTGAAAAACGTGATAATGAAGTATGATGGGCCCCTCCCACCAATTACTGTCATAAATCCCGTTTTGTAGAGATATGTCACGTACCCCGCTACTGACCACACCCACACACCGACCTGCGCATCCCACCCAACACCATGCCAACAGCTGCACTACCGACACCACTTGCGGCCTCTCCACCCTCAGGATCCCTCCCCCACCGCTGTTCGCCAACCTGACCCCCGACTGTAAACCTGAGGCAACTAAAAGCAGGAGGTACAGCGTGGGGGACAGAGCTTTCATTAAGTCGGAGGTGCAGCGGCTGCTCAGGGAGGGGGTCATTGAGGTAAGCACAAGTCCTTGGAGGGCGCAGGTGGTCATTGTTTGGACGGGGAGAAGAATAGGATGGTCGTGGACTATAGCCAGACCATTAATAGGTTCACGCAGCTTGACGCGTACCCTCTACCCCGCATCGCGGATATGGTCAATCAGATAGCACAGTACAATGTGTACTCGACCATAGACCTAAAATCCACTTACCATCAGCTCCCCATCCGCCAGGAGGACAGCCCTTACACTGCCTTCGAGGCGGACGGCAGGCTTTATCAATTCCTGCGCGTCCCCTTCGGTGTCACGAATGGTGTATCTGTCTTCCAGAGGGGAATGGACCAGATGGTGGACCAGTGCCAACTGAAGGCCACGTTCCCATATCTGGATAACATCACCATCTGCGGTCACGACCAGCAGGATCACGACAACAACCTCCAAAAATTTCTCCAAGCGGCCAAATCTTTCAACCTCACCTATAACAAGGACAAGTGTGTATTTGGGTCCACCCGACTTGCTATCCTTGGGTGTGTCATGGAGAATGGAGTCATTGGCCCTGACCCCGACCGTATGCGCCACTTGTTGGAACTCCCTCTTCCCAATACCCTCAGAGCCCTCAAAAGGTGCCTGGGCTTCTTTTCATATTACGCCCAATGGGTCTCTAACTATGCAGACAAGGCCCGCCCCCTGGTCAAGTCCACCGCATTCCCCCTTTCTGCCGAGGCCCACGCGGCCTTCAACCGCATAAAAGGGGACATTGCCAAAGCAGCAATGCATGCGGTGGATGAGGCCATTCCCTTCCAAGTAGAGAGTGACGCCTCCGACTTTGCGCTGGCTGCTACCCTCAACCAGGCAGGAAGACCAGTGGCGTTCTTCTCCCGTACCCTTCAAGGCCCTGAAATTCAGCACTCTGCGGTAGAGAAAGAGGCCCAGGCCATAGTGGAAGCTATAAGGCACTGGAGGCACTATCTTGCCGGCAAAAGGTTCACCCTGCCAACTGACCAGTGCTCAGTCGCATTCATGTTTAATAATCAGCAGCGGAGCAAAATCAAAAATGATAAAATTCTGAGGTGGAGAATCGAACTCTCCACCTACAACTATGACATCATGTACAGGCCTGGGAAGCTCAACGAGCCCTCCGATGCCCTATCCCGGGGAACATGCGCCAGCGCGCAGATTGACCGGCTATATGCCCTACATGTAGGTCTTTGCCACCCGGGAGTCACCCGGCTTTTCCACTTTGTGAAAGCCCGGAACCTGCCTTACTCCCTTTAGAGATCAGGATGATGACCAGGGACTGCCAAGTCTGCGCAGAGTGCAAACCGCACTTCTACCGACCCGAAAAGACACCACTCATCAAGGCTACCCGCCCCTTTGAGCAACTGAGTGTTGACTTTAAGGGCCCCCTTCCCTCCACCGACCGCAATGTGTACTTTCTTAACGTAATTGACGAGTACTCGCGGTTGCCCTTCGCCATTCCCTGCCCCGACACCACTACCACGTCAGTTATAAAAGCCCTGCGCAAGCTCTTCACTCTGTTCGGATACCCATGCTATATCCACAATGACAGAGGGTCCTCGTTTATGAGTGACGAGCTGCGCCAATATCTACTGGCTAGGGGAATTTCAACCAGTAGGACCACGAGCTATAATCCCCGGGGGAATGGACAGGTGGAGAAGGAGAATGGCACAGTGTGGAAAGCCACACTCTTAGCCCTCAGGTCAAAGGGACTGCCGGTCTCCCGCTGGCAGGAGGTCCTTCCCGAGGCACTCCACTCCATCCGCTCCCTGTTATGCACAGCCACCAATGCCACCCTTCATGAGCGGCTGTTTTCTTTTCCCAGAAAATCGACCACTGGAACCACCCTACCAACTTGGCTGACATCCCCGGGGCCAGTGCTGCTCCGGAAACATGCGAGGAGCAATAAATACTCCCTGATGGTCGAGAGGGTTCACTTACTTCATGCGAACCCCCAGTACGCCTATGTGGTTATACCTGATGGGCGGGAGGACACGGTCTCCATCCGCGACCTGGCGCCCGCAGGAGCTCCGGGCACCTACCCTGAACACTCCGTGGTGACTATTGACCCCGTACCCACCAATGTATGTACCGAGACACCGTGCACCCCAAACTCTATACAGACACCACGACACTCCCATACCGGGAGCGACGCACACGCACGAGGGATTACCGACGCCTAACGTGCTGACACCTGAAGTCAGGCCGGAGCCAGCACAACCGCCATCGCCAGTGCTACGTAGGTCACAGCGACGGACTCGACCGCCTGATAGACTTAACCTGTAAATATACTTCTTGTAAATATTGTCAGTCACTTCACCCCGCGGGACTCTTTTTAAAAAAAAGGAGGGGCGAATGTGGTAAACCATGTATATATGTTGTAACTCGGTTACCTGTCTGGACACACCCCTCTGCTGACTGCCCCTGTGGCTCCTCCCACAGAGTCCTGTATAAAGGTGTCCGCCTTGCCCCTCCCCCTCAGTCCGGGAGCAGACACTCACTGTGGAGGTCGTATTGTACAGCGAATAAAAGCCTTTCAGTATTTTCCCAAACCTCAATCTTTTGGAGTAATTGAAGGTGCTTCAGCCCCATCATTGACCAGTCTGGGAGTCAATATGAAAGATCAAAGCCCAAATGCCATTCAGATATCTGGAAGTCAAAGCCCGATGCCTGAGACTGAAACTGGAGATTGGAGGTCTGTCCATGTGCGTGTGTGTGTGTGTGTGTGTGTGTGTGTGTGTTTGTGTGTGTGTGTGTCCGTGTGTGTGTGTGTGTGTGTGTGTGTGAAAGAAAAAGGGGCTTGCTTTTGCTGTTGCTGTTTTGTTACCTGTTGTGTTATGTGTTCTTCCACTGAGCATGGAGGGCAAGTAAAGTTGGTGCCAGAATGTGTGACACTTGTGAGCTGCACCCAGCTCATCTTAGTTGGTTGTTAATGCAAACAGCACACTTCACAATATGTTTGGATGCACGTGATCAATAAATGCATCTGAATCATATTTCACAGGACTGCTTTGACCTGCATTACTGACTTTGATCTGGTATTTCTTGGACTGCTGCCAGTCTCCAGTTATTAGGCTGTAAAACAATCAGTTCTATTGATGATGGCCTAGATTATGTTTTGCACCGCCTTTTCAAAATTACCCATCACAGTGCTGAGACCAACTCTAACCCACCCTCTGACATAGCCCTCAATTTTTCTATCATCCATGTGCCTATCTAACAGTTTCTTAAATGCCCTAATGTATGTGCTTCTACCAACACTCCTGACAGTGTGTTCACGCACCCACCAATTTCTGTATTAGAAATACTTATATCTGACATCCCCCCTATACTCTCCTACAATCAGAACCTCCAACAAATACCTGGACATGGACTTGAATTATCATAGTGTGGAAGGCTGTGGATCAAGTGCTAGTAATCAGGATGGGTATAGAACTGATCGGCATGAGCAGGGTATGCTGAAGAACATGCTTCTCTTGTACAACACCATGACTTCATGGGATTCCCATCCTCAGAAATTGAGTGGGAATATTAGACACAGTGCGGTAAACACAAATATGCTGGAAGGAATGGTCCCAATGGGAGGCTGAAAGAGGAGGCAGATGTGTCTGTTGGCAGCAGCATTTTGGTGTTGTCTGAAACTGCAGAGGATGCACCATTGTGTCAGGAGACTGGTGTGTGGAATGCCAGGACAAGGGGAATCCCAACCTTGTTCTGGGTAGACAGAGAAAGGCTGAGATCAGCAGAATGTGAAATAGAACAGATATAATAAAGAGACTTGTCAATTGTGGTGAAGCGGAAGTCAGGGTTGAGGGAAGACAGATTGGAAGCACTGATATGCAGTAAGCTATCAGGTATGATCGAAGTGGAGAAACCAGGAGAAGTTTCCTTGCAGGAAGATGGTTGGAAGTGTAGTCAAGAGAGTTGAAGCTGTGTTTTGCATGACTGACTTTGATGGAATAATAATTCATTCGCAGGGGTAAATGACTTCCATTCCTTTATTTTTTTTTACTACTGCTGACCAAGGACGGATTGTAATTTTGCAGTACATGGAGGAAACTACATAGTCACAGGGATAACGTACAAACAGCTTACTGGAATCAGCCCCAATCACAGTTGCTGTAATAAAATAACACTAATCACTATGCTATCATACCCCCTCCCCAACTTGTGGAACAAATGTCTGGAGTTTTTAATGGACCTTCACTTCTGTGATTTAAGAATTCCCCCGCTTTAAAAAAAATCTATAGTACCAGTGCCAAAGAAGTGTGTAGCGACCTGCTTCAGTGACTGCCACTTACGTCAATCATAATGAACTGTTTCAAGAGGGTGGTTATGGTGTGAATCAACTCCTTTCTCAAAGATGACCGGAATCCTTTCCAGTTTGCTTTCTGCCACAACAGGTCAACAGCAGATGTGACATTTATGACTCTTCACTCTGCTTGGGCCATCTGGAAACATGAACCTCTATATCAGTCTGCTGTTCATTGACTACAGCTCAGAGTTCAACACCATCACCCTATCCAAACTCATTATCAAGCTTTAAGACCTGGGCCTCTGGACATGCAACTGGATACCAGATTTCCTCATCGATAGACCTCAATCTGGACGAGCCAGCCAGCACTGTGAGGGTCATGTTTTTTGACTTCTCCAGTGCGTTCAACACCATCCGCCCTGCTCTGCTGGGGGAGAAGCTGACAGCGATGCAGGTGGATGCTTCCCTGGTGTCATGGATTCTTGATTACCTGACTGGTAGACCACAGTACGTGAGCTTGCAACACTGTGTGTCCGACAGAGTGATCAGCAGCACTGGGGCTCCACAGGAGACTGTCTTGTCTCCCTTTGTCTTCACCATTTACACCTCAGACTTTAACTACTGCACAGAGTCTTGTCATCTTCAGAAGTTTTCTGATGACTCTGCCATAGTTGAATGCATCAGCAAGGGAGATGAGGCTGAGTACAGGGCTATGGTAGGAAACTTTGTCACATGGTGTAAGCAGAATTATCTGCAGCTTAATGTGAAAAAGACTAAGGAGCTGGTGGTAGACCTGATGAGAGCTAAGGCACCAGTGACCCCTGTTTCCATCCAGGGGGGTCAGTGTGGACATGGTGGAGGTTTACAAATACCTGGGGATACGAATTGACAATAAACTGGACTGGTCAAAGAACATTGAGGCTGTCTACAAGAAGGGTCAGAGCCGTCTCTATTTCCTGAGGAGACTGAGGTCTTTTAACATCTGTCAGATGATGCTGAGGATGTTCTACGAGTCTGTGGTGGCCAGTGCTATCATGTTTGCTCTTGTGTGCCGGGGCAGCAGGCTGAGGGTAACAGACACCAACAGAATCAACAAACTCATTCATAAGGCCAGTGATGTTGTGGGGATGGAACTGGACTCTCTCACGGTGGTGTCTGAAAAGAGGATGCTGGTTAAGTTGCATGCCATCTTGGTCAATGTCTCCCATCCACTACATAATGTACTGGTTGGGCACAGGAGTACATTCAGCAAGAGACTCATTCCACCGAGATGCAACACAGAGCGTCATAGGAAGTCATTCCTGCCTGTGGCCATCAAACTTTACAACTCCTCCCTTGGAGGGTCAGACATCCTGAGCCAATAGGCTGGTCCTGGACTTATTTCCTGGCATAATTTACATATTACTATTTAATTATTTACGGTTTTATTACTATTTAATTATTTATGGTACAACTGTAACGAAAACCAATTTCCCCTGGGATCAATAAAGTATGACTATGACTATCTTAAGTGGGTTGGACTTAAGCAGGGTGATCCATTGTGCCCTAAGTTATTCAACATCAATATTGACATTTCATTGCATTTGATAGATAAGGTTTGGGTGTGGGTGTTAAAAGCACAGAAAATACCTTCTGAACTGCCCTTCATTTTGTTGCTGCCAGTCCATGTGAGTGGTTGCTTACAAGGGTAGGTCACAGATCTGGTCCCAGAAAGGTTTCATAAGATCACAGGTTAACATCAATAACAATGTGGCTTCTTTTGAAAGAAAAAAAAAATTTGCTAATTACTGTACACAATTGTCTCTGTAAGAGAAATAGGATCAATTTTATTAAACCCGGTGAGTAGGAGAGACACTTGGGCACCAGGATAAGCCCACGGACTGGGAGCTCCGTGGGTGCTTTCGTTAGTCAACTCTAGTGTGTGGCAGGAATCGTCCTAGGGCAAAGCTTACGCCAGTCTAGGCAGCTGAACTTTAAAGCAACATACTTCATGCCTCACTTTAACTCGCCTGTATGAAATAGGCGATCATGGTCTCATGACCATGCTTGTTCTCGGCAAATGTTTTTACAGAAGTGGTTTGCCACTGCCTTCTTTTGGGCAGAGTCTTTACAAGTTGGGTAGCCTGAGCCATTATCAGTACTTTTAAGGAATTATCTGCCTGGCATCAGTGCACCAGCTGCCATACGACCATCGACCACCTGCTTCTATGGCTTCATGTGACAATGAATGGGGTGGGGAGGGGGCTAAGCAGGTGCTACACCTTGTCCAAGGGTGACCTCCAGGCTAGTGGAGACCTACTACCACCCGCCATTCAGTTTAATGTATTTTGATTTTAAGTGAGACCTCACAAAATATTCTAATTATACTGGTTGAAATTATTAGTAACTTATTTGCCTGGATGTGTTAGCAGTGGGCTGTTACGTTCCAGGACTAGGGATGAATTGGTGATTGCAAATTGGAAAATAGCTCTTGTATTGCCCTTCTTCATGTTAATGTTAACTCTGGTGATTCTTTAGAAGATTCCTCTCTCTGTCATGAGGAAAATGTTTCTGGCTTTCAGAAAGCCAGTGATAACTTAATGTGCCTGACATCCCCCTTGGAGACACAAGAAACTGCAGATTCTCAAATCTACAGCAACACAGAACATGCTGGCGGGACTCTGCAGGTAAGGCAGCATCTTTCCAGAGCAGTTCAGATGACCCAAAGCCTTGACTGTCCACGTCCCACCATAGATGTCACCTGACCTGCCAAGTTCCTCCAGCGTTTTGTGTATTTCTGAGTTTCCAGTTTGCTGGGATCAAAGTGGACACCTTGAAAAACAAAAACACGAGGAATTCTGCAGATTCTGGAAATTCAAGCAACACACATCAAAGTTGCTGGTGGGGCCCATTCTGATATGTCACACATTTTAATTCCATAACCCATTCCCATTCTGATATGTCTATCCACGGCTGCCTCTACTGTAAAGATGAAGCCACACTCAGGTTGGAGGAACAACACCTTATATTCCGTCTGGGTAGCCTCCAACCTGATGGCATGAACATTGACTTCTCAAACTTCCGCCAATGCCCCCTCCCCCTCATACCCCATACGTTATTTATTTATATACACACATTCTTTCTCTCTCTCTCCTTTTTCTCCCTCTATCTCTCTCACTATACCCCTTGCCCATCCTCTGGGTCCCCCCCCCCTTTCTTTCTCCCTGGGCCTCCTGTCCCGTGATCCTCTCATATCCCTTTTGCCAATCACCTGTCCAGCTCTTGGCTCCATCCCTCCCCCTCCTGTCTTCTCCTATCAATTTGGATCTCCCCCTCCCCCTCCCACTTTCAAATCTCTTACTAGCTCTTCTTTCAGTTAGTCCTGACGACGGGTCTTGGCCCGAAACGTCGACTGTACCTCTTCCTAGAGATGCTGCCTGGCCTGCTGCGTTCACCAGCAACTTTGATGTGTGTACCTTGAAAAACAAATGCAGGACACCTTAATTCTCTTTGGACCACAAGTTTTTTATGACAATGTTGCTCGAGAATGCCTTGTGCAGCAATCTGATCAATGGGTTCAGAGAGCGGGAGCAAACTCTAATGGGACACAACTTATTTTCTGCCAGCTGCTCAGGGTAAAGAATGGGAGAGTTCTTCACAGCACAACCATCTCAGCCTATCATAAAATTCTGCTGCACATATTAACTTTTTAATAATGTTAACAGATTATAAAATGTAAATCAACTTTAATTCATTAAAATGCCTCACACTGGTAAAAGATCCGCTGACAGCATCAGGCTACTGTGATAGAATGGTTCAGGAGTCATCACATTCATGCCTCCTTGGCTGCAGCAAAGATGGCCTGAAACATTTCTCCATTCATCTGGTGGTCCTCCATTCGCACATCAACAAATCCGGACTCAAGGAGAGCCTCCATGTATGGCTCAGGTTGCCACTTTGTCCCCTTCAGCAGTCCAGTGGCAACCATCTTCTGCAACAACTCCAGACGCAAGGTTGTGACCATCAGCCCCCCTGTCCAGTGCAAAAGGAGGAAACAGTCAGGCTTGCTGGACGTCTTTGAAGTGAGTTCACTGTCAAGAGCAGCCTATAAGGGAAGAATGCTTGAGGGGGAAATCTGACATAGAGGCTGTTACGAGAATACACATAAAATTAAGATGTTTGCTGGCCTGGGCTAGCATCAGTGGCATCAGCAGTTGGTCTGCCACCTGCCCTCAGGGGAAGGAGAGATAAGGAACAATGGAGCAGCGTCTGGGGATGTGTAATGAAGGGATGTGGGAGGAAGAGCTGTCTGGAGCGGCTCCCCCCTTTGAACCCTGAACTGTTTGAAGTGATGGACAGGCGATACCCCAGCAGGGGGATAAAAAGGGGACAGGTTCGCTAAGACACACACACACGCCACCCGAGGTAACGAGACCCTGGAAGCGGTGCGCTTCTCACGAGTGGGTGAGAAGTACCGGACAACGACAAGGGTGGAAAGGTACGATCAGCGGGAACCCGGTGTGTGTCCGCCCTTGCCTGGGTGCCGGGTTCACTGCAGAGGATCGACCGCATCTGGAGGAGGGGTCACAGTCGGTGACCTCAGGTGACATCACCAAGGACCTGCCCAAAAGCTGTTTGTGAGCCATCTCGCTGGTCTGTGAGCCATCCCGCTGGTCTGTGAGTGAAGCAGTGTTCTGAATGATCAGTTGTTCCTATTCTGTCTCTCTTCCCCCACCTTGTCCATCGCCATGGCAACGATTACTGCGAACTGAACTACTAAACTGGACTGAACTTTGAGTCATTTTGAAATTGGTCATTTACCCCTAGACAATGATAGAGCTTGATTGATGCTGTTATCTTAATTCTGTGCACATGTGTGGTTATCATTGTTGAATTGTTGCATTTATTATCCTTTCGATTACTGTGTTGCTTGTTTCTTTAATAAAACTTTCTTAGTTCTAGTACTCCAGACTCCAACTGAGTGATCCATTTCTGCTGGTTTGGCAACCCAGTTACGGGGTACGTAACAAGGCCTAGATACAAAAGATTCTGCAGATACTGGAAATCTGGAGCAACACACACACGAGTTCAGGCAGCATCTGTGGAGGGGAATAAACAGTCAAAGTTTCAGGCTGAGATCCTTCATCAGGACTCTCATCAAAGCTGAAGAGTAGAGTCTGAAGCATGACAGGACAAGTCTCCAATTAAGTCGACCTACAGATCCGGCATTACTTCACACAATGTCTTAATTACCAACCCACTACCTCCAGTCACTGGGGTCTTTGAGCACAGGACTTGTGTATGGTGCCCAGGAGATCTTCTGCTGCCAGGTCAGAAGAAAGGGTCATTGGCCGCAGTCTGCCATCACACCATGACTTATAAGTGCCCAGGACAATGAAGAGGACAGAAAACGTCACTGCAGACATGACCCACCTTGAAAATTGTCTTTTCTAAATGCCCTCTTCTGGAAAGCGCTATCGAGCTATTACAACAAAAACTACACAGTTTAAAAAAAATCTTCCCCCAGGCAGTTAATCTGATTGACCATTCCATTTAACTCCCTCCACCCTTCTCTATAAATTAGCCTTGTCACTGCACTGCAGTGTAAACACGTTATGCCACTGTTTATAATGCTGTTACATTGTAAATATATGCTGGTATTTATATACTTCTGCACATTTTAACACCTACACTTTAACATCTAACTTTATTTTTATATCCTTCTTTCTCCTTTATAAATGTTGAATGCTGGTTTTTTTGTTTCATATCGCGCGCTGACAAAAGGTAAATTCCTCATACACGTAAATGGATATTGTGAATAGTTGATTGTGGCAGTCCTTGCAGCCGTTGTGGTGCAGAAAGCCGGAGATTCCGCACGCAAAGTATTCCCCAGATTGGGGTAAGAATTTCTCTAACACCAGTAAAGCCGTGCCCTGCGTGCATCAGATCCCGAACCCACACTGAGACCCGTGGTAAGCGATAGGAGCCGCACACAGGGCAGGGAGTGGGGTTGAACAACGATATGTCAAACCAAGCTCCCGCTTTTCAGAAACATCGGTGAAGAGTTCCAGCGTCAGCCCTCCTGACCGCTCTGTCGTCAAACAACCCTTCGCAACTGCTGTCATCGTCCTGTTCGCTGAAGCAAAGTCTGAAGCGCCTGGCTGCCATTCGGAACATACGTTTTGAAAGCACACACTACCAGGCTCAAGGCCGCACCTCTGCCACTGTTACCAGACTCCTGAAGGGAGCTGAGCCTCACAATTGACCTCGTCGTGGCCTTGCACCTCACTGCCTTCCCGCTCTGCACTTTCTCTGTAACTGTATCACTATATTCTGCATTCTATTAGTGATGTTCCCTTTGTCCTGCCCCGATATTTTGATTTTTTTCTCTGTATCCTGGTACATTACCGATTAAACACGACACTGGATCGACAACACACATCAAAGTTGCTGGTGAACGCAGCAGGCCAGGCAGCATCTCTAGGAAGAGGTATAGTCGACGTTTCAGGCCGAGACCCTTCGTCTGTACCTCTTCCTAGAGATGCTGCCAGGCCTGCTGCGTTCACCAGCAACTTTTATGTGTGTTGTGTGGCGACCCACTTTCTGGCACACACGAACCGGCTCACAACAGCGCGCGCAGGCAGAGGGTCGGCCCCAAAAAGGGCGCCAGGCCATCTTCACCAGCAGGGGGAAAATCCCGCACGCAGAAAGGGTCTGGCAATATGCATTCCCCACAGTAGTCCCGCCCAGGGAGGGCGGGAACGGGAAGGCTTTAAAGCGGGCCGTGAAGTTTGAATAAATCTCTTTCATCGCAACTCTAACTCACCGACTCCGTGTGGTTATTCTAGCGCTGTGTGTAGCACATCGCTACAATTGGTGACCCCGACGGCCCAAACGATATTTGGACCAGAGATGACCGATGCTGCATCTGTTCACGCAGTTTCGTTAAAACTGCCAAGCTTCTGGACGCTGCGACCCCATTTATGGTTCGAACAAGCAGAAGCACAATTCCACATTCGGCAGATAACCTCGGAGTCCACTCGCTACTACTATGTGCTGAGCTCCCTCGACCAGGAGACTGCTGCACAAGTTGAGGAGTTTATACAGTCGCCCCCGGAGGACGGCAAATACACAGCATCCAAAGCCCTGCTCATAAGGACTTCCGGACTCTCACGGCGCGAACGAGCACACCGCTTAATGCACCTGGATGGTTTGGGAGACAGGCCGCCGTCAGCATTAATGAACGAGATGCTGGCCCTGGCTGAAGGACACAAACCCTGCCTCATGTTTGAGCAGGCGTTCCTAGAGCAACTGCCCGAGGACATATGCCTGCTGCTGTCCGACGCAGATTTCAGCAACCCCCGGGAGGTGGCGGCCGAGCAGATGTGCTGTGGAATGCCAGGAAAGAGAGAGGGGCGCCCGTCACACAGATCACCAAGCCGCGTGCCCAACGACAGACCAGACCAGGCCCGGCAGCAGAGCCTACAAAACCCGGCGACGGGAGTGAGGAGCCCAACGAACAATGGTGTTTCTACCACCAGCGGTGGGGCACGGAGGCCCGCCGCTGCAGACCGCCCTGCAAATTCCCGGGAAACGCCAGGGCCAGCCGCCGCTGATGGCTACGGTGGCTGGCCATCAGGACAGCCTCCTGTACGTCTGGGACAAGCAGTCGGGACGCCGCTTTTTGGTCGACACCGGAGCGGAGATCAGCGTCTTACCTCCAACGAGTTACAACACCCGCAACAGAGAACCGGGACCCACCCTGAGGGCCGCTAATGGCAGCACAATACGAACCTACGGCACCCGCACGGTGCGGCTACAGTTCAGCTCCAGCCGGTTCATGTGGGACTTCACACTGGCCACCGTGGCCCAACCACTGCTGGGGGCAGATTTTCTAAGAGCCCACAGCCTGCTGGTCGACTTGCAAGGGAAGCGATTAGTCCACACCAAGACTTTTCAAACGTTCTTCCTGGGTGAAGCACAGTTGCCAGCCCCACACCTGGACTCCATCACGCTGTCCGACGATGAATTCACCAGGGTCCTGGCGGATTTCCCATCAGTACTGACACCGCAGTTCACGGCAGCCATGCCCAGACACGGAGTACAGCACCACATCCCGACCCAGGGACCACCCCTCCACGCCCGTGCTCGAAGGCTTCCCCCGGACAAGCTCCGACTGGCGAAGGAGGAGTTCAAGAAGATGGAGGAATTAGGGATCATACGACAGTCCGACAGCCCATGGGCCTCCCCCCTTCACATGGTGCCCAAGGCAACGGGGGGCTGGAGACCATGCGGTGACTACCGCAGGCTGAACGAGGCTACAACGCCAGACCGCTACCCTGTGCCGCACATTCAAGACTTCGCAGCAAACCTACACGGCGCAAGGATCTTTTCCAAGGTAGACCTCGTCCGGGGATACCATCAAATCCCTGTACATCCGGACGACATCCCCAAAACAGCACTTATCACCCCGTTTGGACTTTTCGAATTCCTCCGAATGCCGTTTGGTCTAAAGAACGCCGCACAGACTTTCCAGCGGCTAATGGATGCGGTGGGACGCGACCTGGACTTTGCATTCATCTATTTGGATGACATCCTCATAGCCAGCAGTAGTCGGCAGGAGCATCTGTCCCACCTCCGCCAGCTCTACTCCCGCCTGAGTGAATTCGGCCTTACAATCAATCCAGCCAAATGCCAGTTCGGACTCGACACCATCGACTTCCTGGGCCACAGGATTACTAAAGACGGGGCAACCCCGCTGCCCGCCAAGGTAGACGCGGTCCGCCACTTCCCCCGACCCAACGCAATCAAAGGCTTGCAGGAATTCATGGGTATGGTGAATTTCTACCACCGTTTCCTCCCCTCAGCAGCCCGAACCATGCGCCCCTTGTTCACTCTAATGTCGGGTAAGGGCAAGGACATTACCTGAAACGAAGAGGCCGCAACCGCTTTCGTTAAAACCAAAGAAGCCTTGGCAAACGCCGCGATGCTAGTGCACCCCAGAACGGACGTTCCTACTGCCCTCACGGTGGACGCATCCAACACAGCAGTCGGCGGAGTGCTGGAACAACTCATCGAGGGTCGCTGGCAACCCCTGGCATTCTTTAGCAAACACCTACGACCACCCGAACTCAAATACAGTGCTTTCGACCGGGAGCTATTGGCACTATACCTGGCAATCCGGCATTTCAGGTACTTCTTAGAAGGTAGGCCCTTCACCGCGTTCATAGACCACAAACCGCTTACCTTTGCGTTCACTAAGGTGTCCGACCCCTGGTCGTCCCGCCAGCAGCGACATCTGTCCTACATCTCCGAGTACACGACGGACATCCGGCATGTCTCTGGAAAGTACAATGTCGTGGCAGACGCACTTTCCAGACCTACCATACAGGCCCTGTCCCAAGGGATGGACTATGCAGCGCTGGCAGAGGCACAGCAAGCAGACGCTGAGATCCCCAGTTACAGGACTGCAGTCTCCGGTTTGCAGCTCCAAGACCTCCCCGTAGGCCCAGGTGAGAGGACCCTACTATGTGACGTAGCTACCGGCCAACCCCGCCCCGTCGTCCCAGCAGCCTGGCGCCGGCGGGTGTTCGAATCCATTCACAACTTAGCGCACCCCTCCATCAGGACAACTGTCCGGCTGGTCTCCAACAGGTTCGTGTGGCATGGACTTCGTAAACAGGTCAATGAATGGGCCAAAACGTGCATGCAGTGCCAAACGGCCAAGGTGCAGCGGCACACCAAGGCTCCACCGCAGCGGTTCAAACCCACCCGCCGGAGGTTCGACCACATCCATGTGGATATCGTGGGGCCCCTGCCAGTGTCACAAGGAGCGCGGTACCTCCTAACTATGATAGACCGGTTCACCAGATGGCCAGAGGCAGTCCCGCTCAGCGACACCACCTCCGAATCCTGTGCCCAAGCACTGATCGCAACCTGGGTAGCCCGCTTCGGGGTACCGGCCCACATTACCTCCGACAGGGGCGCCCAGTTCACCTCTAGCCTGTGGTCGGCTATGGCCAGACTTTTAGGAACACAGCTACACCACACAACTGCCTACCACCCACAGTCGAACAGACTAGTGGAACGCTTCCACCGTCACCTGAAATCGGCTCTCATGGCCCGCCTGGAGGGGCCTAACTGGGTGGACGAACTTCCCTGGGTCCTGCTCGGAATCCGCACGGCACCCAAAGAGGATCTACACACCTCGTCGTCCGAGTTGGTGTACGGCGCGCCCCTGGTCGTCCCAGGAGAGTTCATACCAGCCCCAAGGGGGCAAGAGGAAGAACCCACAGCAGTCCTGGACAGACTACGGGAGAGGCTCGGTAACCTGGCCCCCATACCCACTTCACAGCACGGACAGAGCCCGACCTGCGTACCCAAAGACCTGCAGAACTGTAAGTTTCTTTTTGTACGACGGGGCGGACACCGGGGACCGCTACAGCGGCCCTACGAGGGGCCGTTTAAGGCGATCAGGAACAACGGGTCCACGTTCGTGCTGGACATTGGGGGGAGAGAGGAGGTTTTCACGGTGGACCGACTCAAACCGGCCCATGTGGACTTGGCGCAACCGGTCCAAGCTCAGGCAACGCGGCGCAGGGGCAGACCTCCCAAACAGAGGCCGATCCAGACTGTGGACACTGGGGGAGGTATCGCCGGTTCTGGGAGGGGGGGGGTTATGTGGCGACCCACTTTCTGGCACCCACGAACCGGCTCACAACAGCGCGCGCAGGCAGAGGGCCGGCAGCAAAAAGGGCGCCAGGCCATCTTCACCAGCATGGGGGAAATCCCGTGCGCGGAAAGGGTCTGGGAATATACATTCCCCACAGTAGTCCCGCCCAGGGAGGGCGGGAACGGGAAGGCTTTAAAGCGGGCCGCGAAGTTTGAATAAATCTCTTTCATCGCAACTCTAACTCACCGACTCCGTGTGGTTATTCTAGCGCTGTGTGTAGCACATTGCTACAGTTGCTTGAATTTCCAGCATCTGCAGAATTCCTGTTGAAGAGTTAGTAAGAGATTTGAAAGTGGGAGGGGGAGATCCAAAATGATAGGAGAAGACAGGAGGGGGAGGGATGGAGCCAAGAGCTGGACAGGTGATTGGCAAAAGGGATATGAGATCGACAGGAGCCGTCACCAGTTCGCAGCCAGGGTCGCTCCGAGACTCTGGGTCGGGATTAGTGGCTGGATTTCAGAAGGGAGTTTAATTCAATGAACTGAAGTAATTGTGGAGAGCGCACAACGTCAGTAACCCCCCCCCCCCCAATGAGTCCACTGTTTCTGACTGAGTGAATACATAGAAACTTTATCAGCGTTAACCCGGATGTATGTATCAGTGTTAGAGAAATTTCTAATCCGAGGATATTTTCCTCCCGATTTCCATCTTTCCCACTCCCCTTCTGGAAACCTCTCGTTTCCTGGAAGATTTAGGAATCAAACGTCCGGTGTTTTACCTGGCTTCATCACTCTCCGGATCTCCCTGCTCCCTACTCGCAGGTCAGGCCAGAAGTAGTAACAGTTGCAGTGATAAACCCTGTCCACCACTCCTTCCTCCAGAGGGATTTGCTCGACGCTACCCACGAACAGTTTCACTTTGCCCGCCAGTATCTCCGCCCGCATCCTCTCGCTGGCCACATCATGCATGTACTCCGAGATATCCAAGCCGTACAGTTTGCCCGGGGGGTGTGTGAGGCGGCGGGCAGCTTCCTGCAGGCCCAGACCTGGGCCGAATCCCAGTTCCAGCACCACATTCCCGGGCTGGATATTACACAACTTCACGGCAGTCGCCTCCAGAAATCTGTTATTCCGCTCAAAAAACTTTTTTAGTAGCCAGCCCCACAGGCCGTGGCTGGGGTTCCCGAGATGCCGCGTAATCCGATCAGCGAGCATGTCTACAAAACCGCAATGCCCACTGCGGTTGCAATTTCGGATCACAGCGCTTACGCTTGCTGTGTGATTGACAGCTCTATCAGCCATACAGAGGCGAGGGGGCGTCCTTACACAAATTACATTCGCCAATCAGCTGGCAACATTTTTGTTACTAAAGTCTCAGACGAAAAGTTGACTGTTTCATAGTTTCATAGTCATACTTTATTGATCCCGGGGGAAATTTGTTTTCGTTACAGTTGCACCATAAATAATAAATAGTAATAGAAATAGTAATAGCAATAGTAATATTACTATTAGTAAATAGTAATAGTCATAGAAATAATAAATAGTAATAGAATAGTAGTAGAAAATAGTAATAAATAGTTAAATAGTAGTATGTAAGTTATGCCAGTAAATTATGAAATAAGTGCAGGACCAACCTATTGGCTCAGGGTGTCTGACCCTCCAAGGGAGAAGTTGTAAAGTTTGATGGCCACAGGCAGGAATGACTTCCTATGACGCTCTGTGCTGCATCTCGATGGAATGAGTCTCTGGCTGATTGTACTCCTGTGCCCAGCCAGTACATTATGTAGTGGATGGGAGACATTGACCAAGATGGCATGCAACTTAGACAGCATCCTCTTTTCAGACACCATCGCGAGAGAGTACAGTTCCATCCCCTCATCATCACTGGCCTTACGAATGAGTTTGTTGATTCTGTTGGTGTCTGCTGCCCCGGCACACAACAGCAAACATGATAGCACTGGCCACCACAGACTCGTAGAACATCCTCAGCATCGTCCGGCAGATGTTAAAGGACCTCAGTCTCCTCAGGAAATAGAGACGGCTCTGACCCTTCTTGTAGACAGCCTCAGTGTTCTTAGACCAGTCCAGTTTATTGTCAATTCGTATCCCCAGGTATTTGTAATCCTCCACCATGTCCACACTGACCCCCTGGATGGAAACAGGGGTCACCGGTACCTTAGCTCTCCTCAGGTCTACCACCAGCTCCTTAGTCTTTTTCACATTAAGCTGCAGATAATTCTGCTCACACCATATGACAAAGTTTCCTACTGTAGCCCTGTACTCAGCCTCATCTCCCTTGCTGATGCATCTAACTATGGCAGAGTCATCCGAAAACTTCTGAAGATGACAAGACTTTATGCAGTATTTGAAGTCTGAGGTGTAAATGGTGAAGAGAAAGGGAGACAAGACAGTCCCCAGTGCTGCTGATCACTCTGTCGGACACACAGTGTTGCAAGCACACGTACTGTGGTCTGCTAGTCAGGTAATCAAGAATCCATGATACCAGGGAATCATCCACCTGCATCGCTGTCAGCTTCTCCCCCAGCAGAGAGTACTCCCAGTACTCTTTCCCATAGATGCTGCCTGGCCTGGTGAGTTCCTGCAACATTTTGTGTGCGTTTATTTGGATTTCCAGCATCTGCAGATTTTCTTTTCCTTTTTTTGGATTAAAAAAAAACAAGCTATCAAATGAATATAAATACCAAGTGCATGGTTGCATTAACCTGGAGCAGATGCCAATGTTTGTGATCAGTTATCACGGCAGAGCATGGGAGTTGCACAGGGACGTGGAGTTTCCTGTCAGCCACCCCTCAGTTTTCTTTTTAAATGTGTTACGGTTGGTGAGTTCATTCCGGCTGGATGTTGTGGAGAGGATGGTAAGAGATTATTTAGCCGGACAGTATCCCACAAGAAACAGCAACAACCGTGAGTGCTGGAGCGGGACAGGTGTTGGGGGCAGGAGGTGACCGGATAAAACACAGAAGCAGCACAGAACGTGAATAGGTCGGTATGTCTGTGCTGACCAATATTGCCAGTTTAAGCAGTCTGCACCGGGCCTACATCCCCTTATTCAGACACCCGTCTAAAAGCTGCTTAACCATTGCTACTTGATCTGCACGCACCACCTCTCCTGACGGGGAATTCCAGGCAGCTCCTGTGTAAAAGGAAACATGTCTCAAAACTCTCCTTTGTATTTCCCCATCCCACCTCACCTTAAACACCTTAGTGTTTGACATTTCCACATTGGGATAAAGGCTGTCTTGGTTATGTCTCTCCTTTCGTCAGGTTGTCCCTTGGCCTTTGATGGTCCAGGATAAACAAATCAGCCTTATCCAATTTCTCCTTCCCTGATAATCTCTTAATCCAAGTGCGAGCTGGTTAAACCTCTTCAGCAGCCACTCCATTGTGGCTATTCCGGTTGTCCTAATCCACATTGACTATGCTGGGATGTTCTGCCTGGTGTGGTGCAGGAGGGAAATACAATGGAGGCATTTGAGCACTCTCAGACAGGCACGGGAATGCACAGAAAATGGAAATACTGTATGTGTACACTGTGGGAGGGGGGAAGAAGACATTAGTGTACTTGGGAAACATGCAAAGCAACACACACAAAATGCTGGAGGAACTCAGCAGGCCAGGCTTGGAAAGGCAGAGACCCTTTATCAGGACAGGAGAGGAAGGGAAGAAGTTAGAGTAAGAAGGTAGGGGTGGAGGAGGAAGAAGGGCAAGGTGTCAGGTGGTAGGTGAAACTGGGAGAAGAGGAGGGGTGAAGTAAAGAGCTGGGAAGTTGATTCGTGAAAGAGATACAGGGCTGGAGAAGGGGGAGTCTGATAGGAGAGGGCAGAAGACCATGGAAGAAAGGGAAAGGGGAGGAGAACCAGAGAAAGGTGATGGGCAGGTAAGGAGACAAGGTGAGAGAGGAAAACAGGAATGGGGGATGGTGAAAGTTGCGGGGGGGGGACATTATCAGAAGTTTGAGAAACCGATGTTCATGCCATCAGATTGGACACTACTTAGGCAGAATATAAGGTGTTGCTCCTCCAACCGGAGTGTGGCTTCATTGTGACAGTAGAGGAGGCCATGGACTGCCATGTCAGAATGGGAATGGGAAGTGGAATTAAAATAGGTGGCTACTGGGTGATCCTGCTTTTCGTGGCAGATGGAACAAAGGTGCTCGACGAAGCAGTCTCCCCATCTACGGCAGGTCTCACCGATATGCAGGAGGCCACAGTGCGAGCACTGGGTGTAGTAGATGAACCCAGCAGACTCACAGGTGAAGTGACACTTCACGTGGAAGGACTGTTTGGGGTCCTGAATAATAGTGAGAAGGCAGATGTAGCACTTGTTTCACTTGCAAGGATAAGTACCAGGAGGGAGATCAGTGGGGATGGACAAATGGGCAAGGGAGTTGTGTCAGGAGAAATTCCTGCAGACAGCAGCAAGTGGGGAGGGAGGGAAAGATGTGCTTGGTGGTGGGATTCTGTTGGAGGTGGTGAAAGTTCTGGAGAATTATCTGCAGGATATGAAGGCTGGTGTGGTGACAGGTGAGGACAAAGGAACCCTATCCCTGGAGTGAGGGCAGATGTGAGCAAAATGGAAGAGATGCGGGTGAGGGCAGAATTGATGGTGGAAGAAGGGATGCCCCTTTCTTTGAAGAAGGAAGTCATCTTCTTCATTCTGGAATGAAAAGTCTCATCCTGAGAGCAGATGTGGTAGAGGCAGAGGAACTGAGAGAAGGGGATGGCATTTTTACAAATGATGGGGTGGGAAGAGGAATAGTCCAGATAGCTGTGAGAGCCAGTGGGTTTATAAAAGAAATCACTGTCTCCAGGGATGGAATCAAAGAGATTGAGAAAGGAGAGAGAGGTGTCGGAAATGGACCAGGTAAATTTGAGTTGAAGTTCAAAGCAAAGTTGATGAAGTCAACGAGCTCAGTGCGGGTGCAGGAATGCAGTTGTTGATGTAGTGTCGGAAGATCTGGGCAGCAATGCCGGTGTAGGCTTTGAACATGGACAGTTCCACATAGTTGACAACAAAGCAGGTGTAGCTGGGACCCATGTGAGTGCCCATGGCTACTCCTTTGGTTTGACGGGAGAGGGAAGAGCTGAAGAAGAAATTGTTCAGGATGAGGACCTGTTCAGCCAAATGGAGGAGAGTGGTGGTGGAAGGGAACTGCTTGGGTCTATTGTCCAGAAAGAAGTGAAGAGCATTAAGACTCTCCTGATGGTGGGGGTGGGGGGGCGCAGTGAAAGTATATAGGGACAGGACATCCAGTGAAAATGAGATGGTTGGGCCAGGGAACTTAAAGTCATTGAAAAATCAAGAACATGTGTAGTTGAGAAACCGACTATTAATTTAATTTGTTAGGCAACATATTGTGGGTCAAGGGGCTACACCATCCCTGGATGTATAATTAACTAAACCTCAACAAATCCAGGCTCCCTAAGTCCTCATACCATTGTGTTGCTGTTACGGCCTCCCCCAGAGTTGCTGGAAGCGGTGTGAGAGAGCACACTAGAGTCCCTGCAAGCTGGCCCTCCCTTTAACACTGCTCTCCAATGTTCACTCCCTGGAAGACAAACTGGACCACCTTCACCTGAAACTGACCCAGTGTGAGATGAGGAATTGCAGCAGGCTTATTCTTACAGAAACATGGCTCCAACTGCCTGGATGCTGGAACAGTCCCAGAAGAACAGAGCAGCATGCTTGTAGCCATCCTTCTCAAAAAGAGGGAGAAGAAAATGGGGAATTTTCCTGAGAAAATGGAGCTCAAAACCTTTCAAATGCTATCAGCTTTCACACTCAGCTTCAGATACCATTGATCAGAGCATTTGGTCATCTTCAATATCTCTATCTGAAATGGTGTATTTATTTATTTAGAGATAGAGTATGAGAGCAGGCTCTTCCAACCCATCACTTCATGATGCCCAGTTACACCTAGATCACCAATTAACCTACTAAACTGAAGTCTTGAAGAAGGGTCTCGGTCCAAAGTATTGACTGTTTATTCTTTTCCATAGGTGCTGCCTGACCTGCTGCTCCTCCAGCATTTTGTGTGTATTGTGTCTTTGGCATTTGTTTGAACCAGCTATAAGAGATCTCAAAATAGTACAGTCAATAAAGGAATTAATGTCAATAAGGATAGGTTCTTAAAGGCCCATTTAACACTTAGGTAAAATTGCATTTCTTTGGTACGTTCTACAGCAGAAGAGGACAGATGGCTTCCTGAACACCCAAAGGTAATTTTCTCTAGATAAGCTCTCAAATCTTTACTCCTTCCTTTGCAAAATCTTTAATCCAAAACTCTCCCAATTCCTTTTGTGGTTTATGGTGAATATAAGGACATTTGATACCCAGCAAATAAATGCTTTCTTTTTAATTCACTTCTATTATGATACCTTATGCCCTAATCCTGATTCTTTTCTTTGTTGGCCAGGTAAACAGGATGCTCCACCTTCACAGTGTGAGGCAGTACTCTGACTGTATGTGGGCGAGTGAAATCAGGGTATATGTGGCCTCTTGAGTGCCCTCTCACTTCCAACATTGAGTGACTGAGGCTGCATGACTCATGCTACTCATACAGATCCAGCTGGACAGGACAGAGATCAGAAGTGATTAGCCAGGCAACTTACGATGAGATGGTCTGCCCACTCGACACAGAAAGCTTACAGCTGCATATAAAATACTGATTCGCTCTTTATAATAATAGGCAGATATTAGCAAATTCAGCCCTCATTTATCCTGGGCTAATAATTCTGTTCTTTTAAAAAATTTTAATTTAACTGGTGTTTTCCATCTAATCAAAGGTTTTAAAAATGACACTGTGGCCTTACTTTCATAAGGATAATCACTTCTTGAGTTAAATGTGGTAAAAAAAATCTTCTAAAATCAACCAAACAGTCCTAATTCTGGTGTCATATCATGTAAATAAAGTACAGCACATTGATTGTTTGTGGCCTATTACTAGCTGGTCTCTGTTACCATGGTAACAGCAAGATGATTGGCTGACCACTCGACAGAAAGCTCAAAGTAAATTTATTATCAAAGTACCTTATGTATATATATGTTATCATATACTACCTTGAGATAGGTTTCTTGCACTTATTTACAAATAAAGAAATACAGTAGAATTTATGAAATATGCTACATAAACAAGGATTGACAAACATTTTGTTGTAGTCAACTACAGTGAATTTCCAAAACATTTCAATGCTAAGTAATTTAATGACAGGGTGCAAGCAAGAGCAAATCCCTGGCCATTGGTTTTATTAGTTTAGCAAAGGATTGTTCTACTCTGTAGGTACTTTATACTTTATGCTTTATTGTCACCAAACAATTGGTACTAGAATGTACAATCACCACAGCGATATTTAATTCTGCGCTTCACACTCCATGGATTAAAATATTTAAAATATTAAAAATAGTTAAAATTAGTAAATATTAAAAATTTAAATTATAAATCATAAATAGAAAATAGAAAAATGAGAAGTAAGTTAGTGCAAAAAAACTGAGAGGCAGGTCCGGATATTTGGAGGGTACGGCCCAGATCCGGGTCAGGATCCGTTCAGCAGTCTTATCACAGTTGGAAAGAAGCTGTTCCCAAATCTGGCTGTACAAGTCTTCAAGCTCCTGAACCTCCTCCTGGAGGGAAGAGGGGTGAAAAGTCTGTTGGCTGGGTGGGTTGTGTCCTTGATTATCCTGGCAGCACTGCTCCAACAGCGTGTGGTGTAAAGTGAGTCCACGGACGGAAGATTGGTTTGTGTGATGTGCTGCGCTGTGTTCACGATCTTCTGCAACTTCTTTCGGTCTTGACAGGACAACTTCCATACCAGGTTGTGATGCACCCGAGGAGAATGCTTTCTACAGTGCATCTATAAAAATTAGTGAGGGTTTTAGGGGACAGGCCAAATTTCTTTAGTTTTCTCTGGAAGTAAAGGTGCTGGTGGGCCTTCTTGGCAGTGAACTCTGCTTGGTTGGACCAAGTCAGGTCATTTGTGATACTGACCCCGAGGAACCTAAAGCTTATTTATTTAGCAGGTTTATTTTGACATGGTTGGGAAGGATGGGGGTGAGGATGATTTGGAGTGGTGGTAATGTCCATTTTGTTAATCTTTTATAGGATTGCTTTCCCAAACTGATTACTTTTATGGAAAGCAGCAAACTGACTAAGACCGAACCTGCCCCCATCATAAGTGGATTGATCTTAAGCAGGGTGACATAATTTACTTAACGTCACTATTGACATTTTATTGCATTCACTAGAGAGGGATAGGTGTGGGATTTAACTGTTTAGAAAATACTTTCGGTACTGTCATTCCTCTTGTTGATATATGTGTGATTGCTTACAAGGGCACATCAAAGAACCTTTGGCCCCATAGTGTTTTTGGAAGGTTAACATCAATAAGAATGCAGTTACTTTTAGAAAGACATTTTAATCTGCTGAATGCTGTATAAAACTGTCTCAGTAATAGAAGTAAGATCAATTTTATTGAAATTGCTGAGTGAGAGAGATACTGAGGCAACAGGGTTGGTCCGTGGACTGGGAACTCCGCTGGTGTGCTGATTCGTAAACTCAAGCGTGTGGCAGGAATTGTTCTCGGGCAAGGCTTAAGCCAGCCCAGAAAGCTATTCTTCAAAAGCAACCTAGTTCACCTCTCGTTTTAACTGCTTGCTGATTTTAAAAGAGGCCTCAAAAATATTTTAATCAGCTGGGTGAAATTATTAGTAACTTTATTAAGGAGATTTTACATTTGCCTGGATGTGTTAGGGGTGGGCTGTTACGTTCTAGAATTACAGATGAATTTAGTGATTCTCAATCTGGAAAATTCCTTCTGCACTGGCCTTCTTGGTGTTGATGGTACTCCTTGCAATTCCTTATCATTAAGAAATACACTGCCTTTCAGAAGGCCACTGATAACTTAATGGGTCTGAAATTCCATTTGGAGACACAGCACTGCAGATGCTGAAATCTGAAGGAACGCCAAAACTGCTGGAGGAACTCAGTGTGTCAGGCAGCAACTGTCTGGGCCATTCCATGTGACCTGAAATTTTGACTGTCCATTAGCGTGCTGAATTCCTCCAGCATTGCTGATTATCCAGTTTGCTGGGATTTAAGTGTGACAAATACACTCAGTGCCAATTTAGTAGTTACACCTGCTGGGTAATGCAAATACCTAATCAGCCAATCACGTGGCAGCAACACAATGCATCAAAGCATGCAGACATGGTTCTGTTGTTCAGACCAAACATCAGAATGGGGAAGAATTATGACATAAGTGACTTTGATGGTGGAATGATTGATGGGGGTGGTTTGATTATCTCACTAGTTGCTGATCTCCTGGAATTTTCACACACACAACAGTTTACAGAGAATTGTAAGATGGTGCTGATGAACCATGGTGAACTTCAGCAGGCAATGTATGATATCACTAAATATACCTCTTTTGAGTTACTCTCACTACAATCTGCTGTGTGTAATTTCCCTTTAAGCAATGTACTTTTAAACTGACTTAATGATCTACAGATTTCACGGACTTCTGAAGGACTCAGCAGACTTAAATCTCAAGCAAGCAAGTACAGCACCTTTAACCGACCAAGGTTCATCACCATGGCTGGTAGTGAGGCGGGTGGGGGTTGCCAAGCCAGGCTGAAACACAGAGGGATGTGACCCCCACCCCCACCCCACTCAGCATCTTGTTAGCAAGTGTGAAGTTGCTGGAGAACAAAACTGTGGATCTCAGGGCAAGATTGGTGCATCGAAGGAAAATGAGATACTGTTGTGTTCTGGGTTTTACCACAACGTGGCGAAAACCCAGCATACCAGATATGGGAAATATGGGAACACTAATGCTTCTGAATGGAAAAATCCAACAGAAGGTAGTGGATTCAGTCCAGTAATCACGGGTATAACCCTCCCAACCATTCAGCTCAGGTACATGAAATGCTGTCAGAGGAAAGCAGCATCAATTATCAAAAATCCTCACCTCCCAGGCCATGCTCTCTTCTCACTGGCACCATTAGGTAGAAGATATGAGTGCCTCAGGACTCACACCACCAGGTTCAAGAACAGTTAAACCATCTTGAATAATAGGGGATAACTATACTCACTTGTCCCATCAGTGAGATGTTCCCGCAGCCAGCTATCTCACTTTAAGGACTCTGTCTTATTATCTCATATTCTCGTTATTTATTGCTATTTATTTTTACTTGGATGTGCACAGTTTGTTGTCTTCTGCACTCTGTTTGATGTTTCATTGATCCTGATATAATTACTATTCTATAGATTTGTTGAGTATGCCCACAGGAAAATGGATCTCAGTGTTGTATGTGGTGTCATATAATAAAAGTTACATTGAATTTTGAGCAGTTTGATCAGTGACCTTCCATCATAAGTTCAAATAAGAGGGAATTACTTAACTTTCAGTTCCATTTGCAACCTCTCAAATCCCTGGAACAGACCTCACCTGCATACAACAACACCCAGTCAACATTTCTGCATGGTCCAATACTTGGCAATTAATATCCAGATCACAAAATGCTGGGGAATTAACAGCAAACGAAGAGAGCATGTAATCACCAACAATCAATAGCATTGGTAGTAGTAGCTACAGAGCAACCTCTGAGCTGAGTATGATGCTCTCCTAGGAGGTTGTCTATGGGTGGGTCCTCTGGTGGCTGTAGAAGCCAGTATATGATCCATATATCCTGGTGCAGTATGTGGACAAAAGTAAGTAGACAAATCTTTACCACAGAGTCTCCACTACTGACCTAATACTGAACTCACCTAGCTCTGTAAATACTGTGGTGACAATAGCAGATCAGAGGTGGGTATTCAGCAGAGATTGACTCTCCCATGCCTCGCCACTATCTATAAAGCACAAGTCAGGGCGTGTGACCCATATTCTCTGATTCTGAGTACAGGTTCAACAGTGTTTCAAAATCTGCATTCAGTATAAATCAGACCCCACAAAGGCATCCCATCCACCGAATGAAACGCGAGTTCTTTCCAGCATCGTGCTCTCCAGATTTATCGTCTGCTATCACTAAATAAACTGCAGCAGCTCACCAAAGCCTCTCACACCACTGTGCACCTGAAACCAAGAACACTTCCTCCAGTGAGCAGAGACTTCACTGCTGGACTTTTCAAATCTGAACCTGCAAACAAAGCAAGTGCCTTGAATACAGGAGTGATAGAAACCACTAAAACTAGCTGAATGTGTCATAACCACTCAACTATGATATTTGACAGAGTGGAAAATAAAGGCTGTGCATTATATTAAAAATAAGTAAAGGTCAGCGCATCACTACCAAACAAGGACTAATTACCACTCCTGCACCCCAGTCACTATGGTTTTTGACCACAGCACTCCAGATGTTTCTACAGTACCCACGAAACCTTCTCTGGTCAGGTCAGCTGAAAAGGTCATTGGCTGCAGTCTCCCATTCCTGTATGTGTCTGGGACAAAAAAGGCGGGCAGGAAAAATCCTTACAGGCACTACCGATCCTGCAAACTCCAATTTCCAAATGCTCTCTTCTGGCAAATGCTATAGGGCTGTTAAAACAAATAAAAAGTTCACACAAACAACAGGAATTCTGCAGATGCTGGAAATTCAAGCAACATACATCAAAGTTGCTGGTGAACGCAGCAGGCCAAGCAGCATCTATAGGAAGAGGCGCAGTCGATGTTTCAGGCCGAGACCCTTCGTCAGGACTAACTGAAGGAAGAGTGAGTAAGGGATTTGAAAGCTGGAGGGGGAGGGGGAGATGCAAAATGATAGGAGAAGACAGGAGGGGGAGGGATAGAGCCGAGAGCTGGACAGGTGATAGGCAAAAGGGGATATGAGAGGATCATGGGACAGGAGGCCTAGGGAGAAAGACGGGGGGGGGTGACCCAGAGGATGGGCAAGAGGTATATTTAGAGGGACAGAGGGAGAAAAAGGAGAGTGAGAGAAAGAATGTGTGCAAAAAAATGAGTAACAGATGGGGTACGAGGGGGAGGTGGGGCCTTAGCGGAAGTTAGAGAAGTCAATGTTCATGCCATCAGGTTGGAGGCTACCCAGACGGAATATAAGGTGTTGTTCCTCCAACCTGAGTGTGGCGCAAACAACAGGAATTCTGCAGATGCTGGAAATTCAAGCAACATACATCAAAGTTGCTGGTGACACCGTCTTAAAAACTTTCTTCCCACAAGTAACAGCTACTCAGGTTAGACCTCATTCTAGTTAGATAGTACATATACATTGATCAATCATTCTAGTTAAACCCCCATCCCCTCTATCTATTACTGCAGTCACTACACTGCTCTATAAGCATTTTAAACACTTCTGTGTACATTGAAAATGCCTTCTGTATTTATTAAGAGAGACGACATGAAGCAGACCGTTGCTGCCAAATGAGCTGCTCCACTCAGCAACCCACCTATTTAACACTAACCTAATCACAGGACAATTTACAATAAGCAATTGACCTACTAACCGTTATGTCTTAGAAATATTAGATATAAATATACAGTGTGGGGTCTTTAGTTAGAAAGTGTACTGTATGAGAATGATTTGGGTGTCCTGGTAGACTCATCACTATCAACATCTAGACAATGCACTTAAGCGACGAGGAAGGCTCATAGATTGTTGGACTATATAATGCACTCAGTGGAGTTCAAGTCTAGACATGTTCTCCTTAAGCTGTATAATATGCTTGTGAGGCCACACCTTGAATACTGTGTACAATTTTGGTCTCCATATTGTGAGGGATGTGAAGGCACGGGAGAGAGTCTAGAGAAGGCGACTAGAATCATTCTTACAGGGTACGATCTTTTCATAAGGTGGTGGCTGGGAATGGACCCAAGTGCTAGACACAGACACTGAAGTACTAGAGACAGGACTAGGATACAGGGTAAGGGCTAGGACATGAACACGAAAACCAGGAACCCGGAACAGGACCGGACAAGAGAGCTAGGAGCACGGGCTTACCATCTTGGACAATGTCTCCCATCCACTACATAATGTACTGGCTGGGCACAGGAGTACATTCAGCCAGAGACTCATTTCACTGAGATGCAACACAGAGTGTCATAGGAGGTCATTCCTGCCTGTGGCCATCAAACTTTACAACTCCTCCCTTGGAGGGTCAGACATCCTGAGCCAATAGGCTGGTCCTGGACTTATTTCATAATTTACTGGCATAATTTACATACTACTATTTAACTATTTATGGTTCTATTACTATTTATTATTTATGGTGCAACTGTAACAAAAACCATTTCCCCCGGGATCAATAAAGTATGACTATGACTATGACTACTATGACTATTGGACTCTGAGCCAGAGACTGGACAAGGACCCAGAACCTGGGTCTTGCGTCTGGCTCGGACCCCAGAACTAGGCAAGGACGTGACTTGGCTGGCAGGCAGGACGAGTCTGGAGTCTTCAAACTTGAGGCGAGGCTGGAGCCCAAAGACTTGAGGCGGGGATGGAGACCAGAGACTTGAGGCGGGGATGGAGACCAGAGACTTGAGGCGGGGATGGAGACCAGAGGCTTGAGGCAGGGATGGAGGCCAGAGGCTTGAGGCGGGGATGGAGGCCAGAGACTTGAGACTAGAGACTTGAGGCGAGGCTTGAGACTGGAGGCTTGAGGCTTGGGGTCTAGAAGCTTGGCTTGGGGCGAGGCTCGAGGGTTGGGGTCTTGAAGCTCCTCCTGGGCAGGGTGCGGATCTCCACCCGACGGAGGCAAGGGACAGGAAGGGACAGAACCAACTGCAGGGTAACGGCAATACGGCCTGCCTTACCCGACGGAGGCAAGGGACAGGAAGGGACAGAACAAACCGCAGGGTAACGGCAATACGGCCTGCCTTACCCGACGGAGGCAAAGGACAGGAAGGGACAGAACCAACTACAGGGTAACGGCAATATGGCCTGCCTTACCCGACGGAGGCAAGGGACAGGAAGAGACAGAACCAACCGATGGGTAATGGCAAGATGGCCTGACTTACCTGGTGGAGGCAAGGGACAGGAAGGGAATTAGATACAGGGTGGCTCCAAGACAAGACTTCAGGAGAGGCGAGAGTTACCGGCAAGGCAAGGCAAGGCTTCAGGCAATGTAAGGTGAGACAAAAATTGCAGGTAAGGAAACAGAAGGTAGGGAAGGGATATAAGGAGTAAGGACAAGAACAATCCAGCCGCCACGCCCTGGTCCTGAAGGTATTTATGCAGCCAGCCCCAACGAGAATCAGCTGCCTCAATTAGTGCTCAACAGGAACAGAAACAGGGTAGAGAGGAAAACCTGGAGCAGGGGTCGATGGACTGGACCGTGAACTGCAATGCGGACTTCACAGACTGGACCATGACAGTACCACCCCACCTCTACGGGAGTCTCCTGGCAACCAAACAGGCTATACAGACAATGGACAACCCGGGCGGGTGGGAGGGTATTTAACAGAAGGGAACCCCGGGTGGCAAGAGGGAAACGACAGTGTCTGTGTCACTGGATCCATGGTTGGCTGGATTGTTCTGTCATAAGGTGGTGGCTGGGAATGGACGCAAATGCTAGACGCAGACACTGAAGTATTTGGGACAGGACTAGGATACAGGGTGACGGCTAGGACATGGACACGAAAACTGGGAACCTGGAACAGGACCGGACAAGAGAGCTAAGAGCATGGGCTTGGACTCCAAGCCAGAGACTGGACAAGGACCCAGAACCTGGGTCTTGCCTCTGGCTCAGACCCAGAACTAGGCAAGGACGTGACTTGGCAGGCAGGCAGGATGAGGCTGGAGTCTTCAGACTTGAGGTGGAGCTGGAGACCAGAGGCTTGAGGCGGGGCTGGAGACCAGAGGCTTCAGGCGGGGCTGGAGACCAGAGGCTTGAGACCAGAGACTTGAGGCAAGGCTTGAGACTAGAGGCTTGAGGCTTGGTGTCTAGAAGCTTGGCTTGGGGCGAGGCTCGAGGCTTGGGGTCTTGAAGCTCCTCCTGGGCAGGGCGTGGTACTCCTGGGCAGGGCGTGGATCACCTGGGAAGGGCATGGATCTCCACCTGACGGAGGCAAAGGACAGGAAGGGACAGAACCAACTGCAGGGTAACGGCAATATGGCCTGCCTTACCCAATGGAGGCAAGGGACAAGAAGGGACAGAACCAACCACAGGGTAATGGCAATACAGCCTGGCTTACCCAATGGAGGCAAGGGACAGGAAGGGAGCTAGGTACAGGGTGGCTCCAAGACAAGACTTCAGGCGAGGTGAGAGTTACCGGCAAGACAAGGCAAGGCTTCAGGCGAGGAAATAGAAGGCAGTGGAAGGGATACAAGGAGTAAGGACAAGAACAATCCAGCAGCCATGCCCTGGTCTCTGGAGGTATTTATGCAGCCAGTCCCAACAAGAATCAGCTGTCTCAATTAGTGCTCAACAGGAACAGAAACAGGGTAGACAGGAAAATCTGGAGCAAGAGTCGATGGACTGGACCGTGGACCGGAATGCGGACTTCACGGACTGGACCATGGCAGAACTATGAAGAAAGATTGAAAGAACTAAACCTTTTTAGCCGAAGTAGACATAGAATGAGAGGAGACATGATAGAAGTGTTCAAAATCATTGCGGGTGAAAGTAAGGTGGATGCCAGCTGCTAGTTCAACATTAATCCATCAACAAGGACACAGGGCCATAGGTGGAGACTGGTTAAAGGGAGATTTCAGACTAACATCAGGAAGCATTTCATTGCAGAGCGAGTTGTGGACACATGGTACAACTATCTAGCTGTGTAGTTGAGAGTAGTATCTTAGAGACTTTCAAATCTAATCTAGATTACTATTTCAACACACTATGTGAATAGGAATTTAGGAACATGGCAAACCAATTGAATAACTACTTTCCATCTCACGGTCCAGTGAGATGGAGGAACTGAGGGAAATACATGTTAGTAGGGAAGTGGTGTTAGGTAAATTGAAGGGATTAAAGGCAGATAAATCCCCAGGGCCAGATGGTCTGCATCCCAGTGTGCTTAAGAAAGTAGCCCAAGAAATAGTGGATGCATTAGTGATAAATTTTCAAAACTCTTTAGATTTTGGACTGGTACCTGAGGATTGGAGGGTGGCTAATGTAACCCCACTTTTTAAAAAAGGAGAGAGAGAGAAACTGGGGAATTATAGACCGGTTAGCCTAACATTGGTGGTGCTAGAGTCAGTTATCAAAGATGTGATAACAGCACATTTGGAAAGCGGTGAAATGATCGGACAAAGTCAGCATGGATTTGTGAAAGGAAAATCATGTCTGACGAATCTCATAGAATTTTTTGAGGATGTAACTAGTAGAGTGGATAGGGGAGAACCAGTGGATGTGGTATATTTGGATTTTCAAAAGGCTTTTGACAAGGTCCCACACAGGAGATTAGTGTGCAAACTTAAAGCACACGGTATTGGGGGTAAGGTATTGGTGTGGGTGGAGAATTGGTTAGCAGACAGGAAGCAAAGAGTGGGAATAAATGGGACCTTTTCAGAATGGCGGGCGGTGACTAGTGGGGTACCGCAAGGCTCAGTGCTGGGACCCCAGTTGTTTACAATATATATTAATGACTTGGATGAGGGAATTAAATGCAGCATCTCCAAGTTTGCGGATGACACGAAGCTGGGTGTCAGTGTTAGCTGTGAGGAGGATGCTAAGAGGATGCAGGGTGACTTGGATAGGTTAGGTGAGTGGGCAAATTCATGGCAGATGCAATTTAATGTGGATAAGTGTGAGGTTATCCACTTTGGTGGCAAAAACAGGAAAACAGATTATTATCTGAATGGTGGCCGATTAGGAAAAGGGGAGGTGCAACGAGACCTGGGTGTCATTATACACCAGTCATTGAAAGTGAGTATGCAGGTACAGCAGGCGAATGGTATGCTGGCAAATGGTATGCTGGCATTCATAGCAAGAGGATTCGCGTACAGGAGCAGGGAGGTACTACTGCAGTTGTACAAGGCATTGGTGAGACCACACCTGGAGTATTGTGTGCAGTTTTGGTCCCCTAATCTGAGGATAGACATCCTTGCTATAGAGGGACTACAAAGAAGGTTCACCAGATTGATTCCTGGGATGGCAGGACTTTCATATGATGAAAGACTGGATCAACTAGGCTTATACTCATTGGAATTTAGAAGATTGAGGGGGGATCTTATTGAAACCTATAAAATCCTAAAGGGATTGGACAGGCTAGATGCAGGTAGATTGTTCCTGATGTTGGGGAAGTCCAGAACGAAGGGTCACAGTTTGAGGATAAAGGGGAAGCCTTTTAGGACCGAGATTAGGAAAAACTTCTTCACACAGAGAGTGGTGAATCTGTGGAATTCTCTGCCACAGGGAACAGTTGAGGCCAGTTCATTGTTTAAGAGAGAGTTAGATATGGCCCTTGTGGCTAAAGGGATCAGGGGGTATGGAGGGAAGGCTGGTACAGGTTTCTGAGTTGGATGATCAGCCATGATCATACTGAATGGCAGTGCAGGCTTGAAGGGCCAAATGGCCTACTCCTGCACCTATTTTCTATGTTTCTATCCCTTGCTGATGCATCCAAAATACAGTGGTGGGCAGTGGTGGGATTCGAACCCACACCTCCTTGGAGACTGGAGCCTTAATCCAGCCACTTAGCCTGCTCGGCCACACTACCAAATTTTTATATAAACTCAAGTTGAAGTTTCATTATCATTCAACCATACATGAATACCCATGAATACAGCCAAACAAATTTATATCTTCCTGAAAAGAGTACGTTACAGTCGTCGAATCTGCTAAAAACAAAAGCTTGCAAAAACTTTTCTGCATCTCCGGATGTAATAAGAAATCGAGCTCTTGCAATATTCCTTAAAGTAAAGAATACAGTCTTTATAATATGGTAAATATATGATTTTTAATTTAGCTCACAGTCAATACTAAAGCCTAAATTATTTACCTCTGACTTGATTTGTAAGGCCAGGCGATCAAGTTTATTTTAAAAATTGACACATTTTTTCACTAAGACAGCAGAGCTTCTATGTGTTATAGTCTTCTACAAACATATTTATTCTGATCACAAGAGCCTGCTGGACGTTAAGGACTTAGAGTCCTGGCAGGTCTACTCCAACAGTGAGATGGTTGTTGGCCGAGAAATTAAAAGAGCAGATTGTGCTGCTGCCAACATGAGAGAGGTATCGGAGGAATCAGTGCACGAAAGCAGTGTGTAGTGATCATCTTCGTCGCTTTTCTTGTGATCGCAGGACTCTGTGCGACTCCCTGACTTACTGGCAGACAGCAGGGGCAGACTGAGGGTGAGCTGTGTGGGCTGGGTTGTAGCAAGCCACGGTGTTGCCTGTTTACAGCCGCCCTAGGGAGAGGCATCAGAGTCAGTGCGCTCCACTGGAGGTGGTCCTAGCTGAACTTGGTGCTGCCGCCAGTGTTTGCTCAGTAGAAGACAAGCTGTATTGTCTTCAACTGCAGACTGCTGCAACATTCATGGACTCAGGGTCTTGTACTATACATTTTTTTGCATGACTGTACTTGACTGATTACTCATACGTGTTATATGTGCCTTGTGCTGTGTGTGACTGTTGGTACTGTGTTTTGCACCTTGGCCCCAGCTGAATGCTGTTTCATTTGGCTGTATTCATGGGTATTCATGTATGGTTGAATGATAATGAAACTTCAATTTCAGCTTATTGCTGCCAATTACCAAAATTTCATTTTTTTCCATATTTACTGTAGTTTAAGGAAATTCAAACTCATCCACTCAGGAACACTCGTAAGACATTGGACCAGAGGGTTTGGAGGCTCAGGGTCATCTGTCGTAATATTTATGTGGTGCCTGAATAGCTGTGCTAAATCACCTTGTGTTTTGAAAGGACTCCCATTACCCAGGACATACCCTCTTCCCATTACTACCATCAGGTAGGAGGTACAGGAACCTGAAGGCACACATTCAGTGATTCAGGAACAGCTTCTTTCCTCCGCCATCTGATTATTCAATGGACATTGAACCCATGAACGTCACCTCACTATTTTTAAATTTTTGCTTTCTTTTTGCACTACTTATTTCATTTCAATATATATACAATACTGTGCAAAAGTCTAAGGCGCACATATGTACAGCTAAGGTGGCAAGGATTTCCGCACAGTACTGTATTATTCAATGCGGAGTGGAGAGCGAGTTTGTAAATCAGAATCAGAATCAGAATCAGGTTTATTATCACCGGCATGTGATAATTTGCTAACTTAGCAGCAGCAATAATGTAGAAGAGAAAAATAAATACAATAATAATAATAAATAGGTAAGTAAATCAATTACAGTATATGTATATTGAATAGATTAAAAAACATGCAATAAAACAGAAATACTGCATATTAAAAAGTGAGGTAGTGTTCATGGGTTCAATGTCCAATTGGGAATCAGATGATCGCTGAGTGTGTACCTTCAGGCTTCTGTATCTCCTACCTGATGGTAACAGTGAGAAAAGGGTATGCCCTGGGTGCTGGAGGTCCTTAATAATTGACATTGCCTTTCTGAGACACTGCTGCCTGAAGATGTCCTGGGTACTTTGTAGACTAGTACCCAAGATGGAGCTGACTAGATTTACTACCCTCTGCAGCTTCTTTTGGTCCTGTGCAGTAGCCCCTCCATACCAGACAGTAATGCAGTCTGTCAGAATGCTCTCCACAGTACATCTATAGAAGTTTTTGAATGTATTTGTTGACATGCTAAATCTCTTCAAACTCCTAATAAAGTATAGCCACTGTCTTGCCTTCTTTATAACTACATCAATATGCTTGGTCCAGGTTAGATCCTCAGAGATCCTGACACCCAGGAACTTAGAAATGCTCACTCTATCCACTTGGTATGTGTTCCTTTGTCTTACTCTTCCTGAAGTCCACAATCATCTTACTGATGTTGAGTGCCAGGTTGTTGCTGTGGCACCACTCCATTAGTTGGTCTATCTCACTCCTGTAAACCTTCTCTTCACCACCTGAGATTTTACCAACAATGGTTGTATCATCAGCAAATTTATAGATGGTTTTTGAGCTATGCCTAGCCACACAGTCATGTGTATACAGAGAGTAGAGCAGTGGGCTGAGCACACGCCTCTGAGGTGCACCAGTGCTGATCATCAGCAAGGAGGAGATGTTATCACCAATCCGCACATCTGGTAGTCTTCCGGTTAGGAAATCGAAGATCCAGTCACAGAGGGCGGTACAGAAGCCCAGGTTCTGCAACTTCTCAATCAGGATTGTGGGAATGATGGTATTAAATGCTGAGCTCTAGCCAATGAACAGCATCCCGACATAGATGTTTGTGTTGTCTGGGTGGTCTAAAGCCGTGTGGAGAGCCATTGAGATTGTGTCTGCCATTGACCTATTGTGATGATAGGCAAATTGCAATGGGTCCAGGTCCTTGCTGAAGCAGGAGTTCAGTCTGGTCATAACCAACCTCTCAAAGCATTTCATCACTGTCGATGTGAGTGCTACTGGGAGATAGTCATTAAGGCAGCTCACATTATTCTTCTTTGGCACTGGTATAATTGTTGCCTTTTTGAAGCAAGTGGGAACTTCTGCCCGTAGCAGTGAGAGGTTGAAAATGTCCTTGAATACCCCACTAGTTGGTTGACACAGGTTTTCAGAGCCTTACCAGGTACTCCATCGGCACCTTCTGCCTTGTGAGGGTTCACTCGCTTTAAAGGCAGTCGAACATCGGCCTCTGAGACGGAGGTCACGAGGTCATCAGGTGCAGCAGGGATCTTCACAGCTGTAGTTGTGTTCTCCCTTTCAAAGCTGGAATAGAAGGCATTGAGTTCATCTGGTAGTGAAGCATTGCTGCCATTCATACGATTGGGTTTCACTTTTTAGGAAGTAATGTCCCTGCCAGAGTTGCCGTTCATCTGATATTGCGTCCAACCTCGTTCGAAATGGTCTCTTTGTTCTTGAAATAGCCCTCTGCAAATCATACCTGGTTTTCTGGTACAGGCCTGGGTTGCCAAACTTGAATGCTACAGATCTAGCCTTCAGCACACGACGTAACTCCTGGTTCACCCACGGCTTCTGGTTTGAGAATATACAGTAAGTCTTTGTAGGCACATACTCATCCACAGAGGTTTTAATGAAGTTGGTAACAACTGCAGCATACTCATCCAGATTTGAAGTTGAATCCCTGAATACAGTCCAGACCACCGATTCAAAGCAGTCCTGTAGGCACTCCTTGTCCTTACCTTCTTGGTCCTCACTACTGGTGCTGCAGTCTTCAGTCTCTGCCTATACTCAGGGAATATAAGTACAGCCAGGTGATCAGACTTCCTGAAGTGAGGGCGTGGAATAGCACGGTAGCTATGAGAGCGTGGAATATCTTGTTGATGGTGTAACCATGGTCGAGTGTGTTGTTTCCTCTGATATTGCAAGTGATCTGTTGATAGTAATTGCTTAGTTATTTTTTCAGACTGGCCTTGTTAAAATCTCCCAAAACGATGGTGAAGGTGTTAGGATACGCTGTTTTGTGCATGTTGATCCCATTGCTCAGATCATTTAAAGCCTGCTTGACATTGGCCTGAGGTGGAATGTAAGCTGCTACCAGAATGACCCCAGAGAACTCCCGTGGTAGGTAAAAAGGACGACACGTTACTGCTAGATTTTCCAGCAGAATTGGGACAGCGCTGATATATTTGTGCACCAAGAAGAGTTGATCATGAGGCATACTCCTCCACCTCTGGTTTTGAGAGACTCTTATAGATCTATCTTGACGGTGTGTAGTAAACCCGTCAATCTGAATTGCTGCATCCGGTACGGAAGGGGTTAACCAGGATTCCGTGAAGCAAAGGACACACGCGGTCCTAATGTCCCTCTGATTCAGCACCCTGGTCTGAGATAATCGATTTTATTCACCAGAGACTGCACGTTCGCCAGCAAGATAGTCGGTATAGGGAGTTTAAAACCCCGTTTCCTTAAGGGCACTCTGCACCAGCGCTTCCTCCGTAGTATCCTACGTGGGTGCTTCCAACCACAACCGGTGTTGTTTCCTTCAGTCTTAAGCAGCGATAGTTCGTTTAAACGCATTAAGACATTTTTGTTGACTGTACTGACCGTAGAGGCAGACGTGGCAAGTTAACAGTAACAGGGTGAAACGGGAATATTTAATCTGGTGGGAACAAGGGATGTTGCGAATGGTGAGAGCACAGCACCCCGGGCTGCTGTGGGGCATGAGACAGAGAAGGTGTGCCAGGGGCAGAGTGTGGCACGGGTGCAGTGTCTCTCATCCAGCGCTGAGACTCCATAGAAGATTATTTGATTCCAAGCAATTGGTTTATTGATCATTACAGAATGTCTCTCTGGTGCTTTTCTGCCCTTCTCTCCATTCCCCTTTTCCCAACCGCGACTCCCCTCTGAAAGGTTTAAAGTTTATTTATTATCTAACCATGTATCCATATGCAACTCTCAAACTTGTCTTCTCCAGATAGCCACAAAACAAGAAAGAACTTAAAAGTTGTTCAGAGAGAAAAGTTATACCCAGCCCCCGCCCCCCCACCCCCCCCCCCCGACACACATCAGAGTCCGGGTAATTATAGACCAGTGAGCCTTACGTCTGTGGTGGGAAAGCTGTTGGAAAAGATTCTTAGAGATAGGATCTATAGGCATTTGGAGAATCATGGTCTGATCAGGGACAGTCAGCATGGCTTTGTGCAGGGCAGATCGTGTCTAACAAGCATGATAGAGTTCTTTGAGGAGGTGACCAGTCATATAGATGAGGGTAGTGATCTATATGGATTTTAGTAAGGCATTTGACAAGGTTCCACATGGTAGGCTTATTCAAAAAGTTAGAAGGCATGGGATCCAGGGAAGTTTGGCCAGGTGGATTCAGAATTGGCTTGCCTGCAGAAGGCAGAGGGTGGTGGTGGAGGGAGTACATTCAGATTGGAGGATTGTGACTAGTGGTGTCCCACAAAGATCTGTTCTGGGACCTCTACTTTTCCTGATTTTCATTAACGACCTGGATGTGGGGGTAGAAGGGTGGGTTGACAAGTTTGCAGATGACACAAAGGTTGGTGGTGTTGTAAATAGTATAGAGGATTGTCAAAGATTGCAGAGATGTGCTAGGTGCCAGTGAGGGTAGGAATAGGATGCTCTGGATGAGGAACAACTGGCTGAGGAACTGGTGTAGGCGGCAGGGTTTCAGATTTCAGGATCATTGGGACCTCTTCTGGGGCAGGTGGGACCTGTACAAGAGAGACGGGTTACACTTGAACTACAGGGGGACCAATATCCTTTCAGGGAGGTTTGTTAGTGCTGTTGGGGAGGCTTTAAACTAGATCTGCAGGGGGATGGGAACCAGAGTGCCAGAGCTGACAGTGTGGCTGGGGTGAAAATAAATGATGTTGAAAGTTTAAGCAAATCCGCTGATAGAAAGGTTGTGAGTGGTGGTAAAAATCTTCTGAGGTGTATATATTTCAATGCTAGGAGTATTGCGGGGAAGGCGGATGAGTTGAGGGCGTGGATTGACACATGGAATTATGATGTTATAGCAATTAGTGAAACTTGGCTACAGGAGGGGCAGGACTGGCAGCTTAATATTCCAGGGTTCCGATGTTTCAGATGTGATTGAGGCAGAGGAATGAAAGGTGGGGGAGTAGCATTGCTTGTTAGGGAAAATATTACAGCAGTGCTCAGGCAGGACAGATTAGAGGGCTTGTCTACTGAGTCCTTATGGGTGGAGCTGAGAAACAGGAAAGGTATGGCCACATTAGTGGGATTGTATTACAGACCACCCAATAGTCAACAAGACTTGGAAGAGCAAATCTGCAGAGAGATAGCAGGCAACTGCAGGAAACATAAAGTTGTAGTTGTAGGGGATTTTAATTTTCCACATATTGATTGGGACTCCCATACTGTTAGGGGTCTAGATGGCTTAGAGTTTGTAAAATGTGTTCAGGAAAGTTTTCTAAATCAATATATAGAGGGACCAACTAGAGGGGATGCAATAGTGGATCTCCTGTTAGGAAACGAATTAGGTCAAGTGACAGAAGTCTGTGCAGGGGAGCACTTTGGTTCCAGTGATCATAACACCATTAGTTTCAACTTGATCATGGACAAGGATAGATCTGGTCCTAGGTCTGAGGTTCTGAACTGGAAGAAGGCCAAATTTGAAGAAATGAGAAAGGACCTAAAAAGCGTGGATTGGGACAGGTTGTTCTCTGGCAAAGATGTGATTGGTAGGTGGGAAGCCTTCAAAGGAGAAATTTTGATAGTGCAGAGTTTGTATGTTCCTGTCAGGATTAAAGGCAAATTGAATAGGAATAAGGAACCTTGGTTCTCAAGGGATATTGCAACTCTGATAAAGAAGAAGAGGGAGTTGTATGAAATGTATAGGAAACAGGGAGTAAATCAGGTGCTTGAGGAGTATAAGAAGTGCAAGAAAATACTTAAGAAAGAAATCAGGAGGGCTAAAAGAAGACATGAGTTTGCCTTGGCAGTCAAAGTGAAGGATAATCCAAAGAGCTTTTACAAGTATAGTAAGAGCAAAAGGATTGTAAGGGATAAAATTGGTCCCCTTGAAGATCAGAGTGGTCGGCTATGTGCGGAACCAAAGGAAATGGGGGAGATCTTAAATAGGTTTTTTGCGTCTGTATTTACTAAGGAAACTGGCATGAAGTCTATGGAATTGAGGGAATCAAGTAGTGAGATCATGGAAACTGTACAGATTGAAAAGGAGGAGGTGTTTGCTGTCTTGAGGAAAATTAAAGTGGATAAATCCCCGGGACCTGACAGAATGTTCCCTCGGACCTTGAGGGAGACTAGTGTTGAAATTGCGGGGGCCCTGGCAGAAATATTTAAAATGTTGCTGTCCATGGGTGAAGTGCCAGAGGATTGGAGAGTGGCTCATGTTGTTCCGTTGTTTAAAAAAGGATCGAAAAGTAATCCGGGAAATTATAGACCGGTGAGTTTAACGTCAGTAGTAGGTAAGTTATTGGAGGGAGTACTAAGAGACAGAATCTACAAGCATTTGGATAGACACGGGCTTATTAGGGAGAGTCAACATGGCTTTGTGCGTGGTAGGTCATGTTTGACCAATCTATTGGAGTTTTTCGAGGCGGTTACCAGGAAAGTGGATGAAGGGAAGGCAGTGGATATTGTCTACATGGACTTCAGTAAGGCCTTTGACAAGGTCCCGCATGGGAGGTCAGTTAGGAAAATTCAGTCGCTAGGTATACATGGAGAGGTGGTAAATTGGATTAGACATTGGCTCGATGGAAGAAGCCAGAGAGTGGTGGTAGAGAATTGCTTCTCTGAGTGGAGGCCTGTGACTAGTGGTGTGCCACAGGGATCAGTGCTGGGTCCATTGTTATTTATCATCTATATCAATAAATAGATGATAATGTGATAAATTGGATCAGCAAGTTTGCTGATGATACAAAGATTGGAGGTGCAGTAGACAGTGAGGACGGTTTTCAGAGCCTGCAGAGGGACTTGGACCAGCTGGAAAAATGGGCTGAAAAATGGCAGATGCAGTTTAATACTGACAAGTGTGAGGTATTGCACGTTGGACGGACAAACCAACGTAGAACATACAGGGTTAATGGTAAGGCATTGAGGCGTGCAGTGGAACAGAGGGATCTGGGAATACAGATACAAAATTCCCTAAAAGTGTCGTCACAGGTAGATAGGGTCGTAAAGAGAGCTTTTGGTACATTGGCCTTTATTAATCAAAGTATTGAGAATAAGAGCTGGAATGTAATGATGAGGTTGTATAAGGCATTGGTGAGGCTGAATCTGGAGTATTGTGTTCAGTTTTGGTCACCAAATTACAGGAAAGATATAAATAAGGTTGAAAGAGTGCAGAGAAGGTTTACAAGGATGTTGCCGGGAATTGAGAAACTCAGTTACAGGGAAAGGTTAAATAGGTTAGGACTTTATTCCCTGGAGCGTAGAAGAATGAGGGGAGATTTGATAGAGGTATATAAAATTATGATGGGTATAGATAGAATGAATGCAAGCAGGCTTTTTCCACTGAGGCAAGGGGAGAAAAAAACCAGAGGACATGGGTTAAGGGTGAGGGGGGACAAGTTTAAAGGGAACATTAGGGGGGGCTTCTTCACACAGAGAGTGGCGGGAGTATGGAATGAGCTGCCAGGCGAGGTGGTAAATGCGGGTTCTTTTTTAACATTTAAGAATAAATTGGACAGATACATGGATGGGAGGTATATGGAGGGATATGGTCCGTGTGCAGGTCAGCGGGACTAGGCAGAAAATGGTTCGGTACAGCCAAGAAGGGCCAAAAGGCCTGTTTCTGTGCTGTAGTTTCTATGGTTTCTATGGAGACATTGTTAGGATGCACAAGTGCGCTGAGAAGTGGCAGATGGAGTTCAACCCAGAGAAGTGTGAGGTGGTACACTTTGGAAGGACAAACTCCAAGGCAGAGTACAAAGTAAATGGCAGGATACTTGGTAGTGTGGAGGAGTAGAGGGATCATGGGGTACATGTCCACAGATCCCTGAAAGTTGCCTCACAGGGGGATAGGGTAGTTAAGAAAGCTTATGGGGTGTTAGCTTTCATAAGTCGAGGGATGGAGTTTAAGAGTCGTGAGGTAATGGTGCAGCTCTATAAAACTCTGGTTAGGCCACACTTGGAGTGCTGTGTCCAGTTCTGGTCACCTCACTATAGGAAGGATGTGGAAGCATTGGAAAGGGTACAGAGGAGATTTACCCAGATGCTGCCTGATTTAGAAAGTATGCATTATGATCAGAGATTAAGGGAGCTCGGGCTTTACTCTTTGGAGAGAAGGAGGATGAGAGGAGACATGATGGAGGTGTACAAGATAATAAGAGGGATAGATGGAGTGGATAGCCAGCGCCTCTTCCCCAGGGCACCACTGCTCAATACACGAGGACATGGCTTTAAGGTAAGGGGTGGGAAGTTCAAGGGGGATATTAGAGGAAGGTTGTTTACTCAGAGAGTGGTTGGTGCGTGGAATGCACTACCTGAGTCAGTGGTGGAGGCAGATACACTAGTGAAGTTTAAGAGACGACTAGACAGGTATATGGAGGAATTTAAGGTGGGAGCTTATATGGGAGGCAGGGTTTGAGGGTTGGCACAATATTGTGGGCCGAAGGGCCTGTACTGTGCTGTACTATTCTATGTTCTACGTTCTAGAACTAACAGAACACAACAGAACATTGACCCCAAACATCCGCCCCAACCCCACACAAGAAAATGGAAGGGGAACCAGCGATAAAAAACACAGAATGTAAAAACCCTAAAGGTCCATAGTCCATAATGGAAGAGTCTAATCCATTACACAGAACCATGATCTCATCCTCCGACATCTCCGACACTCTTCTCCCCCTGCCCCCTTCCCGTTCTCGGCACAACGGAGACCCTTATAAAAATCAAGTTTATCATCACTCACATATGTCATGAAAATTGTTTATTATTTTTTGCGGGCAGCAGTACAGCACAATACATAAAATTACGACAGTTATGTCCAAAACTCTTCGGCATCTTTACTGTGTACACGTGCCTCAGATTTTTGCACAGTTCTGTAAACTGATTTCAGTCAGATTATCTCCATAGCTGTTTGCTTCCCTGTTATTTCCGGAAAATTATTTGTGTCTTTTTTCTGAAGCCAGATTTAAAGTATGTGTTTAGCTTCTGCCATTTCACTGCCCCAATTAAAATTTGAACAGATTCCAGTTACAGGGGTCAAGAATTTGTTTGGAATTTCAAACTAATTTTATTGTGACCCCTATAAACTATCCACCGAGGGACACAGAGGCCAGATATGGCCACTGCCTGAGACTGGGTGGCGTGGAACCGCACAGTCTGCTCAAACTTCCCTAAACAACGCCCTCCCCCAATCACTGCCACCCGCTGCCCAGGTCCAGGTTAAGTGTGATGCCCTCCCTGCCCCACCCACACAGATTACCCTCGTCTAGGATTATTGAGATACTCCGCATATTTGTCCAACAAGGACAGCTGCTAATCTGAGGAATATGGAATCTTTCCTTCCCCCGAAACACACAAATTTCACAGCCTGGGTTGCATACACAGTTCCTGTCTCAGAGAGGAAGATTATATTGGTCGGAATTTTCCACGGGCTCCTGCTCCAGTCCTGATTGTGGCCAAGCGTGGATTCCCCGGATAGTGCTGTGTTTCATACATATCGAAGCTGCTGTCCCTCACGTTCCTGCGGGCTCCGCGTTTAACCCTGTCTGGTTCAGCGGCTGGACTCCTTGGAGCGTTCACTGTGGCATACACGGTGTTCGGTATTTCCAGCCTCTCGTCCTGCCTATGAACCTGCAGTAAAGCACATTGAAGAGCGATCCAGTCCTGCACCACATTGGCTGGGCCAAGAAAGGAAAATGGGTGTGGGGTGGGAGGATGGGTGTACGGGGGGGGGGGTCAGTGTCCCTCCTCCCCGGTGAATGGGTGTACGGGGGTGGGGTGTCAGTGTCTTCCCCCCCCCCCGCAGTGACTGGGTGTAGGGGGGGGTCAGTGTCTCCCCCCACCCAGGTGACTGGGTGTACGGGGGGGTCAGTGTCTCCCCCAGGTGACTGTGTGCACGGGGGTGTCTGTGTCCCCCCCCCCACGGTGACTGGCTGTACGGGGGTCTGTGCTTCCCCCTCCCCCCCGGTGAATGGGTGTACGTAGGGGGCGGGGTCAGTGTCCCCCTTGTTGACTGTGTGTATGGGGAAGGTCTGTGTGCCTCCTGGTGACTGTGTGTACCGTGCGTGGGGGGGTCAGTTTCCACCCCCCCCCCCCAGTTGCTAGGTGTACGGGGGGAGCGGTCAGTGTCCACCCTCCTCCGGTGAATGGCTGTACGGGAAGGGTGTCTGGGGTGTGTCGGGGGGGGGGTGTCAGTGTCCCCCGGTAACTGGGTGTACGGGGAGGAGCGGTCAGTGTCCCCCACCCCGTGACTGGGTGTACAGGGGGGGAGTTAACTGTGTTCCCTGGTGACTGGTTGTACGGGAAGGGTGTCGGGGGTTCTACGGGGCGGGGGGAGTTAACAGTGTTCCTGTGACTGGATTTGCCAGGGAGATGGGGTCAGTGTCCCCCGGTGACTGGCTGTGTGTGGGAGGGGGATGGTGACAATGTCTCCCAGTGACTGGGTGTGCAGAGGGGTGATAAGTGTCCCACAGTGACTGGGTGTGAGGGAACAATCTACCCCAGTGACATGGTGTGTGGGGTACAGTGTACCCCAGTTAATCTGTGTGGGGGCAGAGCACCCCAGTGGCTGGGTGTGTGGGGGCAGTGTATCCCAGACAGGGTGTATGGGGGCAATGTACCCCAATGACTGGTTGTGTGGGACAGTGCACCCCAGTGACTGGATGTGAGGGAACAATCTACCCCAGTGACTGGGTGTGTGGGGGACAGTGCACCCCGGTGACTGGGTGTGTGGGGGACAGTGTACCCCAGTGACTGGGTGTGTGGGGGACAGTGTACCCCAGTGACTGGGCGTATGGGGCAGTGTACCCCAGTGAATGGGCGTGTAGGGGACAGTGTACCCCAGTGGCTGAGTGTGTGGGAACAGTGTACCCAGTGACTGGGTATGTGGGGTCAGTGTATCCTAGTGACTGGGCGTGCAGGGGACAGTGTGCCCCAGTGACTGGGTGTGTGGGGCGGACAGTGTACCCCAGTGTCTGGGCGTGTAGGGGACAGTGTACCCCAGTGGCTGAGTGTGTGGGAACAGTGTATCCCAGTGACTGAGTGTGTGGGAACAGTGTACCCCAGTGACTGGGTGTGTGGGGACCGTGTACCCCAGTGACTGGGTGTGTGGGGGACAGTGTACCCCAGTGACTGGGTGTGTGGTGACAGTGTATCCCAGTGACTGAGTGTGTGGGGACCGTGTACCCCAGTGACTGGGTGTGGGGGGACTGTGTACCCTAGTGACTGGGTGTGTGGGGGATAGTGTACCCCAGTGACTGGGTGTGTGGTGACAGTGTACCCCCGTGACTGGGTGTGTGGGGACCGTGTACCCCAGTGACTGGGTGTGTGGGGGACAGTGTATCCTAGTGACTGGGTGTGTGGGGTCAGTGTAGCCCAGTGACTGAGTGTGTGGGAACAGTGTACCCAGTGACTGGGTGTGTGGGGACAGTGTATCCCAGTGACTGGGTGTGTGGTGACAGTGTACCCCCGTGACTGGGTGTGTGGGGACCGTGTACCCCAGTGACTGGGTGTGTGGGGGACAGTGTATCCCAGTGACTGGGTGTGTGGGGACAGTGTATCCCAGTGACTGGGTGTGTGGGGTCAGTGTAGCCCAGTGACTGGGTGTGGAAGGGCAGTGCATGCCAGCGACTGGGTGTGTGAAGACACTGTATCCCAGTGATGCATTGTGTGAAGGCACTGTATCCCAGTGATTGGGTGTGTGGGGACAGTGTATCCCAGTGAGTTTGGTAAATGGAGAATAGAAACTCAGTGAAGTTCCACCTCTCTCTTTCCCAATTTAACTGATATGAGGATCACTGGGCTTGCGTTCTTCTTGAGCAACAGGTTCTTTGTTTCTGGGATCTTTCTATGCCTCTGTGTAGTTTGCTACAATGACAGAGGAGTACCCTGCATTCATTTGGTAGCCACCTCTGGTTCATCCCAGCACTGCAGTGTGTGTAAGCTGGTTCCTGTTACAATGTGCCCCAGGATGCTGAAAGTGGTCCCAGAAGATTGAGCAGTTCACTTCCCTATTGTCCCTTCATTGGGGAATTCTGTCCATATGAGGGCTGTGAAAATTGTTTGGAGTTTGAAGGATTGCCCCCCTATCTGCCCTTCCCTGGAGTAATGTCTGTTCTGTTACCATCTCATTCCCCTGTCGAGGTCCCCGGCCAGCTACACGATTTTGTACTGGCTGAACTACTGCGTACTCAGTCTCCACGGGCGGTGGCTCTGTGAAGCACAGGGAGGGGTGATAAAGACATCCACATGATGTCAGCACGTACCAGTTCCCTCTCACCCCTTACATTTCTATCCCCGCACCCTTACTGACTCACTCCTTCCGCTCTCTCCCAACGCCTCCCTTCTACTCTCTGAACCCTCTCCCCTTCCACTCCTCTGTTGTCTCTCCCTTCATGCCTCTGCCCCGTCGGAATTGGTATTTGTTATTTTCTTCGTAGCTCAACAATTAGTTGTCACTTGTGTTTTATGTAACCACTTATTTCCGAGTAACTGTTTAGTGTGTCCCCCCATGCAGTTGTTCAGCCTGCTCCCCGATGGTTACATTTGTATCGTTCTGCAAATCTCTGGAAGCTTCTCTTATATTGCGTTATTGAATAGAGGTTTTCTGATTGGCTCACTCTTATCTGTGAATATGAATGGGATGCTCCGTATCTATGGAGTAGAAGGCTGAACCATGCTGGTCCATCATCTTCCAGTGTTTAGTCTCTCTCTTCTGAGCTGCGAGACTTTTGCAACTCTACACTTCCATCTCTCGCTGTTCTATTAGCGCTTAATAAAATGACTATGAAGTGACAAGTTTTGAACCTCTTTCCTGATTTTTGAAAGGACACGATTAAAAACACCAGAATCCCACAGTCCCTTTACCCATTCTGCCCTCTCCCGCCCCTCACTGATTCCTCCCCCCTGACCATTGCACCATCTCCCTCATGTTCCCTGTCGCAGTCCCCTCTCCCATCTCCCTCTCCCCTCCAGAACCCTGTGCTCCCTCAGCTAGACTCCTCAGACTCATGGATTGGGTGTCAGATACTTACCTCCGGAGATTCCAGGCATTTGACCTCGTTTTACTATTTTTTTGATGAAGCAAAAAATAAGGAACACGACAAATATACCGGTCACACTTGAAATGATAATGATATTATTCATTGTTAATCCTGATGATTCTGCAGTAACAACAGAGAGAAAAAAAATCAGTGATTCAAATCATAAACACAATTATTTCTGCTGATGCTGCAAATCCAGAGCAACAATTCTATCCTGTGTCTCCTTCTGTCAAATCTAACTGCTGTGGGAACTCAGCAATTCAGGCAGCATATAAAGAAGCTAGCAAATTATATCAAAGAGGATACTAAAAGCTTTTTCAAGTATATAGAAGTCAGATGAGAGTAGATATAGGACCGATAGAAAATCATGCTGGAGAAATTGTAATGGGAGATAATGAGATGGCGGAGGAACTGAACGAGTATTTTGCATCAGTCTTCAGTGAGGAAGACATCAGCAGTATACTGGACACCCAAGGGTGTCAGGGAAGAGAAGTGTGCGCAGTCACAATTACGACAGAGAAAGTACTCAGGAAGCTGAATAGGCTAAAGGTCGATAAATCTCCTGGACCAGATGGAATGCACCCTCGTGTTCTGAAGGAAGTAGCTATGGAGATTGCGGAGGCATTAGCAATGATCTTTCAAAAGTTGATAGATTCTGCCAGGGTTCCGGAGGACTGGAATATTGCAAATGTCACTCCGCAATTTAGAAGGGGGAAAGGAAGCAAAAAGGAAATTATAGACCTGTTAGCTTAACATCGGTGTTTGGGAAGTTGTTGGAGTCGATTGTCAAGGATGAGGTTACAGAGTACCTGGAGGCATGTGACAAGATTTGCAGAACTCAGCATGGTTTCCTTGAAGGAAACTCCTGCCTGACAAACCTATTACAATTTTTTGAGGAAATTACAAGCAGGCTGGACAAGGGAGATGCCTTGGATGTTGTATATTTGGATTTTCAGAAGGCCTTTCACAAGGTGCCACACATGAAGCTGCTTAACAAGATAAGGGCCCATGGAATTACGGGAAAGTTACATACATGGATAGACCATTGGCTGATTGGCAGGAAACAGAGAGTGGGAATAAAGGGATCCTATTCTGGTTGGCTGCCGGTTACCAGTGGTGTTCCACAGGGGTCTGTGTTGGGGCCGCTTCTTTTTACGTTGTACATCAACGATTTGGATTATGGAATAGATGGCTTTGTGGCTAAGTTTGCTGATGATACAAAGATAGGTGGAGGGGCCGGTAGTGCTGAGGAAACAGAGACTCTGCAGAGAGACTTGGATAGATTGGAAGAATGGGCAGAGAAGTGGTAAATGAAATACAAAGTTGGAAAATGTATGGTTATGCACTTTGGCAGAAGAAATAAACGGGCGGACTATTATTTAAATGGGGAAAGAATTCAAAGTTCTGAGATGCAACGGGACTTGAGAGTCCTCATGCAGGATACCCTCAAGGTTAACCTCCAGGTTGATTCTGTGCTGAAGAAGGCGAATGCAATGTTGCCATTTATTTCTGGAGGAATAGAGTATAGGAGCAGGGATGTGATGTTGAGGCTCTATAAGACACTGGTAAGACCTCACTTGGAGTACTGTGGGCAGTTTTGGGCTTCTTATTTAAGAAAGGATGTGCTGACGTTGGAGAGGGTACAGAGAAGATTCACTAGAATGATTCTGGGAATGAGAGGGTTTACATATGAGGGACATTTGTCCGCTCTTGGACTGTATTCCTTGGAGTTTAGAAGAATGAGGGGAGACCTCATAGAAACATTTCGAATGTTGAAAGGCATGGACAGAGTGGATGTGGCAAAGTTGTTTACTGTGATGGGGGAGTCTAGTACGAGAGGGCATGACTTAAGGATTGAAGGGCGCCCAATCAGAACACAGATGCAAAGAAATTTTTTTGCCAGAGGGTGGTGAATCTATGGAATTTGTTGCCACGGGCGGCAGTGGAGGCCAAGTCATTGGGCGTATTTAAGGCAGAGATTGATAGGTATCTGAGTAGCCAGGGCATCAAAGGTTATGGTGAGAAGGCAGGGGAGTGGGACTAAATGGGAGAATGGATCAGCTCATGATAAAATGGTGGAGAAAACTCGATGGGCTGAATGGCTGACTTCTGCTCCTTTGTCTTATGGTCTTATGGTCATATGTGGATGGTAATTAGCAGGCAACAGTCTGTCGTGGCTCTGTGGTGTTCGTGGTTGGTAGCCATTTCAGTCTCTTTCCACATTCCCAGACTGACCTGTCCGTGGTCCGCCTCCTCGACTGCCAAGGTGAGGCTCAACACAGCCCAGAGGAACAGCACGTCACCCTCTGTCAGGTAGTGTACAATCCAACAGCACGGCACCTTCTGTCAGGTAGTAGGCAATCTAACAGCCTGTCACCTTCTGTCAGGTAGTGTACAAACCAACAGCCCCTCACCTTCTGTCAGGTAGTGTACAAACCAACACACGTCATCTTCTGTTAGGTAGTGTACAACCCAATGACATGTCACCACCCGTCAGGTAGTGTGCAACCCAACAGCACATCACCTTCCGTAAGGTAGTATACAAAACCAATGGCACGTCACCTTCAGTCAGGTAGTGTACAGCCCAACAGTCTGTCACCTCCCATCAGGTAGTGGATAACCAAATGGAGTCACCTTCCATCACCTAGTGTACAACCCAATGATATGTCATTTTCCATCAGGTAGTGTACAACCCAGCAGCATATCACCTTCAGTCAGGTTGTGTACAGCCCGCGGCACATCACCTTCCATCAGGCAGTGTACAACCCAATAGCATGTGATCTTCCATCAGGTAGTGTACAATCAAAGGGCACGTCACCTTCTGTCAGGTAGTGTACAACCCAATGGCACGTCACCTTCCATCAGCACGTGACCTTCCGTCAGGTGGTGTACAACCCAACAGCTCATCACCTTCCCTAAGGTAGTGTAAAAAACCAACAGCACGCACCTTTCATCAGGTAGTGTACAACCCAATGATACGTCACCTTTTGTCAGGTAGTGTACAACCAAACAGCACGTCACCTTCTGTCAGGTAGTGTACAACCAAATGACACACCACATTCCATCAGGTAGTGTACAACACAACAGCACATCACATTCCATCAAGTAATGTATAACCCAGCAGCATGTCACCTTCCATTAGGTAGTGTACAACCCAATGATACGTCACCTTCTGTCAGGTAGTGTACAACCAAACGACACAGCACATTCCATCAGGTAGTGTACAACACAACAGCACATCACATTCTGTCAGGTAGTATACAACCCAACAGCATGTCACCTTCTGTCAGGTAGTGTACAACCCAATGATACGTCACCTTCTGTCAGGTAGTGTACAACCAAACGACACACCACATTCCATCAGGTAGTGTACAACACAACAGCACATCACATTCCGTCAAGTAATGTACAACCCAATGAAATGTCACCTTCTGTCAGGTAGTGTACAACCCAACAGCATGTTATCGTCAGTCAGGCAGGGTACAACCGAATGGCATGTCACATTCCATCAGGGAGTATAGAATCCACAGCAGGTTACCCTCTGTCAGGAAGTATGCAACACAACGGTAGGTCACCTTCCATCAGGTAGTGTACAGCACAATAGTACGTCACCTTCTGTCAGGTAGTGTACAACCCAACAGCTCATCAGCTTCTGTCAGGTAGTGTACAACCCAATGGCACATCACCTTCAGTCAGGTACTTTACAACCAAACGGCACGTCACCTTCGGTCAGTGTGTGTACAGCCCAACAGCACTCCACCTTCCATCAGGGAGTGTTCAACACAACGAGACGCACATTACATCAGGTAGTGTACAACCGAGCAGCACATCACCTTCTGTCAGGTAGTTTACAACCCAATGGCACGTCACCTTCTGTCAGGTAGTGCACAACCGAACAGCACGTCACCTTCAGTCAGGTAGTGCACAACTGAACAACACGTCACCTTCAGTCAGGTAGTGCACAACCGAACAGCACGTCACCTTCAGTCAGGTAGTGCACAACTGAACAACACGTCACCTTCAGTCAGGTAGTGCACAACCGAACAGCATGTCACCTTCAGTCAGGTTGTGTACAGCCCAACCGCACTTCACCTTCCACCAGGGAGTGTTCAACACAACAGCACATCACCTTCCGCCAGGCAGTGTACAATCCAACAGCACGTTATCTTCAGTCAAGCAGCTTACAACTGAACGGCATGTCACATTCCATCAGGGAGTGTAGAATCCACAGCAGGTCACCCTCTGTCAGGAAGTGTGCAACACAACGGTATGTCACCTTCCATCAGGTAGTGTACAGCACAATGGTACGTCACCTTCTGTCAGGTAAATACAAGCCAATGGCACGTCACCTTCCATCAGGTGTGTTCATCCATCGTCAACGTCGATGAGGACCTCGACACCATTATGATGGTGTCAAGACTAGCACATGATTTGGAGTTAAGTGAGGGAGAGTTGCGCAGTCAGCCTCACTCTCTCTTCCCAACCTTCAATCAGGTAGTGTACAACCAAACAGCACGTTCCCTTTCATCTGGTAGTCTACAACTGAATGGCACGTCACCTTCAATCAGCTAGTGTACAACTGAGCAGCACATCACTTTCCATCAGGTAGTGTACAACCCAACAGCACATCACTTTCTGTTAGGTAGTGTACAACCCAATGGCACGTCACCTTCCGTCAGGTAGTTTACAACCCAATGGCACGTCACCTTCCGTCAGGTAGTTTACAACCCAATGGCACGTCACCTTCTGTCAGGTAGTGTACAACCCAACAGCTCTTCAGCTTCTGTCAGGTAGTGTACAACCATACGACACTTTACCTTCAGTTAGGTTGTGTACAACCCAACAGCACGTCACCCTCTGTCAGGTAGTGGACAACCTAACGACACGTCACCTTCCATCAGGTAGTGTACAACCCAACAGCACATGACCTTCTGTCAAGTAGTGTACAAACCAATGGCCCGTCACCTTCTGTCAGCTAGTGTACAATCCAACAGCATGTTATCTTCAGTCAGGCAGTGTACAACCGAATGGCACGTCACCTTCCATCAGGGAGTGTAGAATCCACAGCAATCCACCTTCTGTCAGGAACTGTACAACCTAACAGCACGTCACCTTCTGTCAGGTAGTGTATCAATTCCAAAGAAGAAGCATACAAATTAGCCAGAAAAAGTGGCTCACCTGAGGACTGGGAGAAATTCAGAGTCCAGCAGAGGAGGACAAAGGGTTTAATTAGGAAGGGAAAAAAGATTATGAGAGAAAACTGGCAGGGAACATAAAAACTGACTGTAAAAGATTTTATAGATATGAGAAAAGAAAAAGATTGGTTAAGACAAATGTAGGTCCCCTACAGACAGAAACAGGTGAATTGATTATGGGGAGCAAGGACATGGCAGACCAATTGAATAACTACTTTGGTTCTGTCTTCACTAAGGAGGACATAAATAATCTTCCGGAAATAGTAGGGGACAGACGGTCCAGTGAGATGGAGGAACTGAGGGAAATATATGTTAGTAGGGAAGTGGTGTTAGGTAAATTGAAGAGATTAAAGGCAGATAAATCCCCAGGGCCAGATGGTCTGTATCCCAGAGTGCTTAAGGAAGTTGCCCAAGAAATAGTGGATGCATTAGTGATAATTTTTCAAAACTCTTTAGATTCTGGACTAGTTCCTGAGGATTGGAGGGTGGCTACTGTAACCCCACTTTTTAAAAAAGGAGGGAGAAAGAAACTGGGGAACTATAGACCGGTTAGCCTAATGTTGGTGGTGGGGAAAATGCTAGAGTCAGTTATCAAAGATGTGATAACAGCACATTTGGAAAGCGGTGAAATCATCGGACAAAGTCAGCATGGATTTGTGAAAGGAAAATCATGTCTGACGAATTTCATACATTTTTTTGAGGATGTAACTAGTAGAGTGGATAGGGGAGAACCAGTGGATGTGGTACATTTGGATTTTCAAAAGGTTTTTGACAAGGTCCCATACAGGAGATTAGTGTGCAAACTTAAAGCACACAGTATTGGGGGTAAGGTATTGATGTGGATAGAGAATTGGTTGGCAGACAGGAAACAAAGAGTGGGCATAAACGGGACCTTTTCAGAATGGCAGGCAGTGACTAGTGGGGTACCGCAAGGCTCAGTGCTGGGACCCCAGTTGTTTACTATATATATTAATGACTTAGATGAGGGAATTAAATGCAGCATCTCCAAGTTTGCAGATGACACGAAGCTGGGCAGCAGTGTTAGCTGTGAGGAGGATGCTAAGAGGATGCAGGGTGACTTGGATAGGTTAGGTGAGTGGGCAAATTCATGACAGATGCAATTTAATGTGGATAAATGTGAGGTTATCCACTTTGGTGGCAAAAACAGGAAAACAGATTATTATCTGAATGGTGGCCGATTAGGAAAAGGGGAGGTGCAACGAAACCTGGGTGTCATTATACACCAGTCATTGAAAGTGGGCATGCAGGTACAGCAGGCGGTGAAAAAGGCGAATGGTATGCTGGCATTCATAGCAAGAGGATTCGAGTAGAGGAACAGGGAGGTACTACTGCAGTTGTACAAGGCCTTGGTGAGACCACACCTGGAGTATTGTGTGCAGTTTTGGTCCCCTAATCTGAGGAAAGACATCCTTGCCATAGAGGGAGTACAAAGAAGGTTCACCAGATTGATTCCTGGGATGGCAGGACTTTCATATGATGAAAGACTGGATCGACTAGGCTTATACTCATTGGAATTTAGAAGATTGAGGGGGGATCTTATTGAAACATATAAAATCCTAAAGGGATTGGACAGGCTAGATGCAGGAAGATTGTTCCCAATGTTGGGGGAGTCCAGAACGAGGGATCACAGTTCGAGGATAAAGGGGAAACCTTTTAGGACTGAGATTAGGAAAAACTTCTTCACAGAGAGAGAGGTGAATCTATGGAATTCTCTGCCACAGGAAACAGTTGAGGCCAGTTCATTGGCTATATTTAAGAGGGACTTAGATATGGCCCTTGTGGCTAAAGGGATCAGGGGTTATGGAGGGAAGGCTGGTACAGGATTCTGAGTTGGATGATCAGCCATGATCTTACTGAATGGCGGTACAGGCTCGAAGGGCCGAATGGCCTACTCCTGCACCTGTTTTCTATGTTTCTATGTCACCTTCTATTAGGTAGTGTACAAACCAATGGCTTGAACATTCGATTTTCCAATTTCAGATAATCTTTTTGCTTTCTGTCCATTTTTCTCCTCCCCAATCTACTCATTTCCGTCTATCCCCACCACACACTTCTCCAGCCCACAATCACTCTGTTCCTTCTCTCCACACACTTCATCTTCCACCTGCACTCTCACCTCCAATCGGATCTCTCTCCCCACTGTTCCCATCTGCTTTCCCCACCACCTTTATGTGATTCCATGTTCCTACTTTGTTTCATATCAGGTCCACCATGTGCAGCCCTTTGTTGTTTCCACCTGTCATTCTGTGATTGATTTAGAGATTTCAGCCCACAATCCCACCTATTTAACCCGAGCCCAATCACAGGATGATTTACAATCACCAGTTAACTGCTAACCAGTCCAGTCTGACTTTGGACTGTCGGAGGAAACTGGAGAATCCCTGAGGAAGCCCGTGTGCTCATGGGGAGAATGTACAAATGTCCTTACATAGGATGCCGGAATGAACTCCAAACGCAAATGCCCCGAGCTGTTGTCGTGTTGAGCTAACTGCTCCACTACCATGACACACAATCATCTCTCTGCCTCTGTCACTCTTTCCTCTCTTCCCTTCTCCATCTGCCTATCCTCCATCCTACGTTTGTACTAACCTGGAGCTTCCTATTGCTTCCCAGTTCTGAAATCTGATGGTGAAGGGGGAAGAAACTGTTCCTGCAATGTTGAGTGTGTGTCTTCAGGCTCCTGTCCCTCCACCTTAGTAGGAGCAATGAGGAGAGGGCATGTCCTGTGTGTTGGCTGTCCATAATGATGGATGCTGCCTATTTGAGGCATCACCCTCTGAAGCTGACCTCCATGCTGGGGAGGTTGCTGCCCATGATGGACCTTGCTGAGTTTACAGCTTTCTGCAGCTTTCTCCAATCCTGTGCAGCGACCCCTCTACACCAGTCAGTATGTAACCAGTTAGAATGCTCTCCACAGTACATCTGTACAAATTTCCGAGAGTCCTTGCCGATGAAATATCCTTGGCAAAGAAGATGAAGGAGAACTTCAAGATATTCTGTAAATACATTTAACGAAAGAGATTGTCAGAGAAATTGTGGGTCCTCTTAATTGAAAGGCCTAGGTAGGGTGAACTTGGAGAAGATGTTTCCTATAGTGATGACATTTAGGACCAGAAGGCACAGCCTCAGAATAGAAAGACATCCCTGTAGAACAGAGATGAGGAGGAATTTCTTTAGCATGAATGGGTTCAGATGGCTGTGTTATTGGGTACATTTACAATGGAGATTGATATGTTCTTGATTAGTAAGAATGTCAAAGTTTTCCGGTAGAAGGCAGGAGAATTAGGTTGAGAGGGATAATAAATCAGCCAAGATGGAATGATGAAGAAGACTTGATGGGCTGAGTGGCTTCATTGTGCTCCTATGTCTTATAGCACTATGGAAGGGAAAGTTGGGGTCTTGACGAAGATATCTGCAACTTTGTCAACTACTGGCAAGGTCGAGAAGACGGGAGGATTATTTGTAGTGTTCCATTATTCAAGAAGGGCAGCAGGTATAATCCGGCTGGTGGAACATCTATTTCTATTTACCCTTTCCAGAGACTCGATTTGCAATGACTCCCTTTCCACTGCACCCTCACTTGAGTTGCATTTAGAGTGATAGAGACATAGAACACTACAGCTCTGAAACAGGCCCTACTGTTCATCAAGTCTGTGCCAAACAGATTCTGCCTTGTCCGTCGACCTGTACACAGGCCATAGCCCTCCATATCCCTCCCATCCATGTTCATATCCAAATTTGTTTTGAATTTTGAAATCAAACCCGAATCCTTCACTTCCACTGGCAGCTCATTCAACACTGTCATCACCCTCTGAGTGAACAAGTTCCCTCTCATGTCCCCCTGAATCATTTCGCTTTTCACTCTTAACCTCTGACTTCTAGTTTCAGCCAGTCTCAGTATAAAAAACCTGCTTGCATTTACCCTTTTAATACCCCTCTTAATTTTGTATACCTCAATCAAATATCCTCTCAATCTTCTACAATCCGAAAAATAAAGTCCTAACCTATTCAGCCTTTCCCTATAACTCTGGTCTTCCAGACCAGGCAACATCATTGTAAGTTTTCTCTGTTCTCTTTCAATCTTACTGATACCTTTCCTGTAGGTATTTAGCACACAATTCTCCAAATTAGGCCTCACTAATGTCTTATACAGCTTCAACATAACATCCCAACTACTGTTTTCAGTACATTGATTTATGAAGGCCAGTGTGCCAAAAACTCTCCTTATGACCCTCTCCACCTGTGATGCTATTGCCGGATATCTCTGTTATACTATGCTCTTCATTGTTCTAATTCTCACTGTGTGAGTTCTATGCTAGTTTGTCCTTCCAAAGTACAACACCTCACACTTGTCAGCATTAAATTCTATCTGCCATTTTTCTGTCCAATTTTCCATCTGGTCCAGATTCCGCTGCAAGCTTTGATAGTATTCCTCACTCCCTACTACGCTCCCCACCATGCCTAGAATTTTGCTATTATCTGTAATTTTGCTGATCCAGTTTACTACATAATTTTCCAGGTCATTGATACAGATAAACAACAATGGACCCAGCACTGATCTCTGCGGCATACCACTTGTCACAGGCCTCCAGTCAGAGAGGCAACCATCTACTACCATCCTCTGTCTTTCCTGGTAACCTAATTTACTTCTTCATCCTGAATGGCAAGCAAATGAACCTTCTTGACCAAGCTCCCATGAGGGATCTTGTCAAATACCTTGCCTGAAGTCCATGTAGACCACATCCATTGCTTTGCCTTCATCAACTTTCCTGATAACTGTAAAGTACCCAGGACATCTTCAAGCAGTGGTGTCTCAGAAAGACAGCATCCATTATTAAGGACGTTCAGCACCCAGAGAATTCCCTTTTCTCACTTTTTCCTTCAGGAATGAGGTACAGAAGCCTAAAGGCACACACTCAGAGATTCAGGAACAGCTTCTTCCTCTCTATCATTCTATTCCTCAATGGACATTGAACTCTTGGACACTACCTCACTTTTTTAATATACAGTATTTCTGTTTTTTGCATGATTTACTGTAATTGATTTATTTATTTATTTATCATTATACTTTTACTTTTTCTTCTTCTATATTATGTAATGCATTAAACTGCTGCTGCTAAGTTAACAAATTTCATGACATGAACCTAACTCTGATTCTGAACTTACTTGAAAAACTCTATGAGATTGGTTGGACAGGACCTGCCATGCACAAAAGCCATGTTGACGATCCCTGTCTATCTGAATACATATATCTAGTCCCCAAGAATACCTTCTTCCAATAACTTACCCACTACTGATGTTAGGGTCACTGGACTATAATTTCCCTGCTAATTCTTAGAGCCTTTCTTAAACAATGGACCAGCAGTAGCCATCCTCCAATCCTCCAGCACCTATCCTGTTCCCAAGGACATTTTAAATAGAGGCATAATATGATTATTAATAGTCAGCATGGCTTTGTCAAAGGCAGGTTGTGCCTTATGAGCCTGATTGAATTTTTGCTCTGACAGAAATATTTCAAATGTCATTAAAAACAGGGATGGTGCCGGAGGACTGGCATATTGCTCATGTGGTTCCATTGTTTTTAAAAGGGTTCTAAGAGTAAACCTAGCAATTATCGGCCTGTGAGTTTGATGTCAGTGGTGGGTAAGTTGATGGAAATTATTCTTAGAGATGTATATATAATTATCTGGATAGACAGTGTCTGATTAGGAACAGTCAACTTGGATTTGTGCGTGGAAGGTCATGTTTGACAAATATTATTGAATTTTTTGATGAGGTTACTAAGAAAGTTGACGAGGGTAAAGTGGTGGATGTTGTCTATATAGACTTCAGTAAGGCTTTTGACAAGGTTCCATATGGAAGGTTAGTTAGGAAGGTTCAATCGTTAGGCATTAATATCGAAGTAGTAAAATGGATCCAGCAGTGGCTGGATGGGAGACGCCAGAGAGTAGTGGTGGATACCTGTGTGTTAGACTGGAGGAGGGTGTCTTGTGATGTGCCTCAGGGATCTGTACTGGGTCCAATGTTGTTTGTAATATATATTAATAATCTGGATGATGGGGTGGTAAATTGGATTAGTAAGTATGCAGATGATACTAAGATAGGTGGCGTTGTGGATAATGAAGTAGGTTTTCAAAGCTTTCAGAGAGATTTAGGCAAGATAGAAGAGTGGGCTGAACGATAACAGCTGGAGTTTAATGCCGAAAAATGTGAGGTGCTACATTTTGGTAGGTCTAATCAAAATAGGACATATATGGTAAATTGTCGGGCATTGAAGGATGCTGTAGAACAGAGGGATCTAGGAATAATGGTGCATAGTTCCCTGAAGGTGGAATCTCACGTGGATAGGGTGGTAAAGAAAGCTTTTGGTATGCTGGCCTTTATTAATCAGAACATTGAGTATAGGAGTTGGGATGTAATGTTGAAATTGTATAAGGCATTGGTAACGCCAAATTTGGAGTATTGTGCACAGTTCTGGTCAACGAATTATAGGAAAGATGTCAATAAAATTGAGAGAGTACAGAGGAGGTATACTAAAATGTTGCCTGGGTTTCATCTCCTGAGTTACAGAGAAAGGTTGAACAAGTTGGGTCTTCATTCTTTGAAGCATAGAAGGTTGAGGGAAGACTTGATAGAGGTGTTTAAAATTATGAGGGTGATTGATAGAGTTGACGTGGATAGGCTTTTTCCATTGAGAACGGGGGAGATTCAAACAAGAGGACATGAGTTGAGAGTTAAAGGGCAAAAGTTTAGGGGTAACATGAGGGGGGACTTCTTTACTCAGAGAGTGGTGGCTGTGTAGAACGAGCTTCCAGCAGAAGTGGTTGAGGCAAGTTTGATGTTGTCGTTTAAAGTTAAAGTGGTTAGATGTATGGACAGGAAAAGAATGGAGTGTTATGGGCTGAGTGTAGGTCGGTGGGACTTGGTGAGAGTAAGAGTTCGGCACGGACTAGAATGGCCGAGATGGCTTGTTTCCGTGCTGTAATTGTTATATGGTTGAACAAGAAATTAGAAACAAGAAAGAACAAGGAAAGAGAGTGGATAACAGCATTGATAAAGTGGGGAAGGCTAAGTACCTTATAAAGATTGACTTGTTGAAAGGATACTGGGATGTTCCTTCAACAGAGAGGGCTAAAGAGATAACAGCATTTGTGACACCATCTAGACTGTATGAATACAATGTTTTACCCTTTCGGATGAAAAATGCTCCAGGGACATTTCAAAGAATGATCAATTCTGTGATTAGAGGTTTAGGAAATACAGGGGCTTACATTGATGATTTAGTGGTCTGGAATGACACGTGGGAAGAGCATATTGCAGCGGTAGAGAAACTGTTTCAAAGACTCTCCAAGGCCAGTCTTACTGTGAACTTCGCTAAAAGTGAGTTTGGCCATACCACTGTTACTTATCTTGGCTATGTGGTGGGCCAGGGCCAACTGGCTCCTGTGGAGGCCAAGGTCCAAGCTATTGCTAAAGTTCCTGTTCCGACCAGCAAGAAAGCTTTGAGAAGATTTTAGGACTGGTTGGGTATTATCGTAAGTTTTGTAAGAACTTTGCTGACATTGCTCTCCCCCTAACAAAACTCCTGGGGAAGAGTGAAAGATTTGCATGGAGTGATCTTTGCCAGGAAGCATTTAAGCATCTGAAAACCATCCTGTGTTACCATCCTGTGCTCAAAGCACCTGATTTTTCAAAACCATTCTCGATAGCAACAGATGCTAGTGAGGAATCTGCTGGGGCAGTACTGTTACAGAAGGGAGTGGATGACATTGAACAAACCGTAGCTTATTTCTCAAAGAAATTTAATGTGCACCAGAAAAATTATTCAACTGTAGAAAAGGAATTACCAGCACTTATTCTGGCTTTACAACATTTTAAAGTCTATGTTCAGAGACCTCAAAATCTCTCTGTTGCCCAGAGACCCCTTGTGGTTTACATGGATTATAATCCATTGGTGTTTCTAACTAAGATGAAGGATAAGAACAGAAGGCTGTTAAATTGGAGTCTGATATTGCAAGAATTTGATTTAAAATCAAACATGTGAAGGATATTGACAACATTATAGCTGATTATTTATGCAGATATTAGGTTGGAAATTGTACACATTTTTGCTTTGTCATCTGATGATTTTACCTGTATTGTTTCAAACTCTGTAATTTACATTTAAACTAAAAATTTTTCCTTCATTGAAATTTTTTTCTGAAGAAAGGGGGTGCGATGGGGTCCTGAATTACCCTTATGAACTGTGCCTTTGAAAAGAGAGAGAGTGAGAGAGTTATTTAACCCTGACATCTTGTTTTGAAAAGAGAGAAAGAAAGAGAGAGAGAGAGAGAGAAAGAGAGAGAGAGAGAGAAAGAGAGGGAGAGAGAAAGACGAAGACTAAATTTTAGACTGTCACTTTAAGGCACGAGAAAGAACTGGCTAACTTTTGGACTTCTGCTGAGTTGGAGATGGCACCGAGCAGCTCGTCAGTTGCTATGGTGACCGAGGGCGGCGTTCTTTCACGGACAATCGATGTTATGATTTTTCCGCAGCGTGTTGATACTTCCCAAGGACATTTGCCTGCTAGTGCATTTCTTACACAGACAAAGAAAGGAGGAGTTATTTTAATGACAGTTGGTAACCAGTACGGTGAGATAAATTGGAGGTCAGACGATATAGACCTCAGACACATGTTTGTGGACACTGAATAAGCTTTGTTGTGCCCACAGGAAAAGTGGGTTTTTGGAGGATCGTTCAGGCAGATCGATCAGTTGCTCTTGCAGTGAGAAAAGGCAGTGACCAGTGGGGAGTTGTCCATGTGTCCAACCTTTGCCTGGGTTGATAGCTCCACCACAGAAAACCGGTTCCCTTTGTTGTGGTCACAGTCGGTGACTTTTCAAGGATTTTGGAGGACAACAAGAAGATCGACGGCGTCAGCTCAACTGAAGACTCAAACCTCGCCCTCTCTCTCTCTCCATCACTACTCAACACAAGACTACGAACTGAACTGAACTTTACTCATCATCGTAAGACTGTATCTTTTTACCCCTAGACTTGAAGAAGCTTGGTTTTTCACATATATTTCCACACTTACTGATATACTTACTTATAAATAATCATTGCTAACCTGTTTGATTTATCTACATTTATTTTACTATATTGCATAGTTACTAATAAATATTATTAGTTAATAGCAATACTGGACTCCAAAGTGTTTTCCATCTCTGCTGGTTCTTTATTCCTGTCACGGGGTATGTGACAGGAGTCAGCAGTGAGCCTCCTGTCCCCTCAAGCCTGTCCCACCATTCAAGATATGACTGACCCGACTAAACTCAGTGAATTTTTACCTCTCTGTTCATTGGGAATCTCTCTCTCTGCCTTAACAATATACATCATTTTTAGAGAAATACAGTGGAATCTGGTTAACTGGGACACATCAGGACCAGTGCATTTTAGCACACTTAAGTGGCTGCCCCAATTAGCTGAAATTTCATGCAAGTAGTTAAAGAGGCATCAAAAACACACACTATTGTTTAATGGAGTAACAAATAATGTATTTAAATGAAACACAGAACAAATTAGAACACTACCAATACTACTAGGATACTATAAAACTGTGTATAATAATTCCTAATAGTTACTGACAGAGGAATACACCTAGTGTATGCTGCTGTGTTCGTTTGATTGACTGTTAATGAACAGAATCAGCACAGACACCTCGTGTAGATAATGGACTGAATTCCCGCAGGAACTTGTGTCATAATCTAACAATAAGCTTTCTGGCACAAAATTATAAAACATCACTGCTTTTTCCAATCAGTGTCTTTTGGTCCAACTGGAAAACACAAGCACACATACCTGACGTTATTTTAAAAGTATGTGCTCAAAGCATATTGTAGTTTCCAATGGCCACACCAGAGCACGTGACTGACACTAGTTAGAAATTATTGGCAACGGTCTCGTGTCCTAATTAAGCAGCATAATGTACCACATAAATAATAGGAATTCCTATTATTTTCTTAATTAGTTTTTGTTCTTTAAGAGTTGTCCCAAATAGATGTGTTGTCCCAATTAACCAATGGCCCAATTAAACAGAATCCACTCTATTTCTAAAGATACTCTCTAAATATACAGTGCCTATAAAAAGTATTCACTTCCCTCCTTGGAATTTTTCATGTTTTATTGTTTTACAATATTGAATAACAGTGGTTTTAATTTGGCTTGTTTGACTCTGAACAACAGAGAAAGACTCTTCTCTGTCAAAGTGAAAATGAATCTCTACAAAGTCATCAAAATTAATTACAAATATGGTACACAAAATAATTGATTGTCTGTATTCACCCTCCCACCCTTTAATATGACTCACCAAATCATCACTGGTGCAGCCAATTGTTCCTAGAAGTCATAACTAATGTTAAATGGAGATCACTGTGTGTAGTCAAGGTGTTTCATCTGATTGTTGTAAAAATACACTTGTACCTGGAAGTTCCAACTGCTGGTGAGTCAGTATCCTGGCAAAAACGACACCATGAAGACAGAAGAACATTCCAAACAACTCCATGAAATGGTTATTGAAAAGCACTAGTCAGGAGATGAATACAAGATAATTTCCCACTCAGTGAGTATCCCTTGGGGTACAGTTAAGTCAATCATCAAGAAATGGAAAGAATATGGCTCAGCTGTAAATCTGCTTAGAGCAGGCTGTCCTCAAAAAATGAGTGACCGTGCAAGAAGGGGACTAGTGAGGGAGGCCACCAGGAGACCTATGACAACTCCGGAGGAGTTACAACCTTCAATGGGTGAGATGGGAGAGACTACACATACAACAACTGTTGCCCAGGTACTTCACTGGTAACACATATAAAAGTTGCTGGTGAATGCAGCAGGCCAGGCAGCATCTATACGAAGAGGTACAGTCAACGTTTCGGGCCGAGACCCTTCGTCAAGACTAACTGAAAGAAGAGCTAGTAAGAGTTCAAATCTCTTCCTAGCTCTTCTTTCAGTTAGTCCTGACAAAGGGTATTGGCCCGAAATGTCGACTGTACCTCTTCCTATAGATGCTGCCTAGCCTGCTGCGTTCACCAGCAACTGTTATGTGTGTTGCTTGAAATTCCAGCACTTGCAGATTTCTTCGTGTTTGCTTCACTGGTCGCAGCTTTATGGCAGTGTGGCAAAGAGAAAACCACTGTTAGAAAAAATATGAAATTTCTGCTACACTTTGCCAGAAGGCATGTGGGAGACTCTGAAGTGAAATGGGAGAAGGTTCTATAGCTTTATGAAACCAAAATTGAGATTTTTGGTCATCAGATGAAACATTATGTTTGGTGTCAGCCAAACACCACACATCATCAAAAATACACCATCCACCATGAAGCATGGCACTGGCTGCATAATGCTGTGGGGATGCTTCACTGCAGCAGGGCCTGGAAGGGTTGTGAACTTAGAAGGTAAAATGAATGCAGCAAAATACAGAGAAATTCTGGAGGAAAACCTGATGCAGTCTGCAAGGGATTTGGGAAAAAATTTGCTTTCCAGCAAGACAATGACCCCAAGCATAAAGCTAAGGCTACACAGGAATGGCTTAAAAGCAACAAAGTTAATGTCCTGGAGTGGCCAAGTCAGAGCCCAGACCTCAATCCAACTGAGAATTTGTAACTGGACATGAAAAGGGCTGTTCACTCATGATCGCCATGCAATATGACAGAGCTTGAGCAATTTTGTAAAGAAGAATGGGGAAAAATTGTAGTGTCCAGATGTGCAAAGCTGATAGAAACCTATCCATTAGTCTCAAGGCTGTAATTGCTGCCAGTTGTGTATCTACTGAATACTGTCTTGAAGGGGGTGAACACTTATGCAATCAATTATTTTGTGATTTATATTTGAAATTAATTTAATTTCATGTAGAGATGTTTTCACTTTGACATGAAAATCTTTTTCTATTGATCAGTGTCAAAATATCCAAATTAAATCAGCTGTGATTCTATGTTATAAATAATAAAGCATGAAAACTTCCAAAGGTGGTGAATACTTTTTATAGGCTATGTATGTCCTTGGTGCCAGTGCAGTGATTCCAAGTGAAATTCTTAGCATTTCAGAACTACCCAACAATGCAGCAACATTTAAATTATTCAGCATTCTCTTGGCACTCTGAGATCCATGCTGAAGGCTGAACATTGACATGAGTGTTCTCCTGATTTTGACAAATTCAATTCACTGCATCTTATTTCCACAGTTCAACTGAACTTATCATTGTATTTGATGGTTCAGTAGACCTTCCTTTTCCTTTAATAATCACGAACTTCAACAACTTCAATTCCAAAACTCCTCTGGATCATTCTTGCTTTTCAGTTTCTCTCCCACTCTCTCTCCCTCCTTCTCTCACTCTCTCCACTCTCCCTCTCCCCCACTCCATTTCTCTACCTCTCTTCTACTCTCTCTCCCACTCTATTTCTCTCTCCCTCTCTCCCCTCCCTCTCTCCTCCTTTCTCTCTCCCCCTTTTCTCGCTCTTTCTTACTCTTCCTCATCCTCTCTTTCTTTCCCCTTCCTCTCCCTCCCTCTCTCCCCCTTCTCTCTCTCCCCCACCCTGATCTTTCTCCCTCCCTTTCTCTTTCCCCACTCTATTTCTCTCTCTCCCTCCGCACTCTCTCTCCCTTTTTCTCAGTCTCCTTCCTCATTTTCTCTCTCGCTCTCTCCCTTTCTCCTTCCTCCCCCTCTGTCCCACCTCTCATTCTGTCTGTCTTTGTCTATCTCTGCCTTTCTCCTTCCTCTCTCACTCCCTCTCTTTCTCTCTTCCCCCCTCTTTTTCTCTCTTCCCTTCTCTTTCTCTCTCTCCCCCTCTCATCCCAATTCATGTCCCAAAGCTGTCTTCACCACCCTTTCTCAGCCACCACTATCTTCACTGTTGTTATGTGTGTCTCTCTGTCTCTACTCATCACTAACATCCAATCCTCCCAGCACTCTGTCAGATAAAACATTTGATTTCAAACTTTTTCCAAGTTCTGACTGAAGGTCATTGATCAAATATGTTCTCTCTGTTTGCTGTCTGACCTTCAGTGTATTTTTCTAGTATCATTTGCTTTTATTTTGGATTTCCAATATCTTTAGTGTGTCTGACTCACCTTTTGTGGTTATATTACGGATGTCCCTCAGCCAGATATTTGCTTTGTCAATACTGATGGGGTTCCTGACCTCACACCTGTAGTCAGCGTCCTTGACCTTTCTGGTATGATGAACCGATACAATCTGTCTGTGTTCTGAGAGGTGATGTGTACTAGCGTTTCCCACAGCTTCTCCTCCCCTCCACCAACTGAAGCTGGTGGGGTTGCCTGAGGTCATGGAGCAGTTCAGGGTGAGGTCACAGTTCCCGGTGATGTTCTGAACTTTGATGTATGTTCCAGACATGGGCTCTGTGGTTGGGATCAAGAGATACAATATAGAACATAGAAATTTGGCCCTTTGGCCCACAATATTGAACCAACCACGTAACCTACTCTAGAAAATGCCTAGAATTTCCCTACCGCATAGCCCTCTATTTTTCTTAGCTCAATGTACCTAAGAGTTTCTTAAAAGACCCGTGTGTATCCACCTCCACCACTGTCATTGGCAATGCATTCCACGCACTCACCACTGTCAGTATGTTCGGATATGGCCCACGTGCGGAATGAGAGACACTGAGGCAGGTCGATAGTTCAGACTTTATTGTAAACGGAGTTAGAAGGAAAAGCAAACAATAACCACTAGGCCAAGCAGGGCCATTAACTAAAACTCCCAAATGGAAAACAAAGCCTACATTGAGGCTGAAAGGAACAACTAAATATAAAATGAATACCGCTAGTCTTCAGAGTCAGTTGACTTGACAGTCCAATTTCTCAGGCAAGGCTGAATGCAAGCAGGTAGCAAAATATTGCTGTGCTTTACTCAAGTCTTGACAAACACTCTGACGAAAAGAATGGAATTAAATACCATCACGATGAAATAGTAATTAGCTGACACGTGCATATTCACGAGTGCAATTGCAGTATCTGCTGTGCTGCTGACTCCGTGGTTGTGACAGGGCCTCCTTCCCTCGGCACGGCCCCTGAGGTGCCACAGACTTGTGTCTGCTGGAAGTCCTGGATCAGCAACTTGTCAAAGGTGTCCTTCGCTGGGATCCAAGAAAATTCTTCTGGACCATACCCTTCCCAGTCCACAAGGTACTGGACCTTACCACATACCTGGCGAGATGTCAGGAGGTGCCGCACAGTATAAACCAGAGAACCATCTACCAAGTGGGGGTGGAGGAGGAGGTAAGGTGAGTGGAGCAAGGGGAGAGGGAGTAACCAGCTTGAACTGGGAAACATGGAATACTGGTTGGACCTTCAGTGATGATGGTAGACACAATCTATAGGACACCTTGTTGACAGCCTTTTCCACTACAAATAGTCAAACAGGGATGGAGCTTGCCATCTTTCTTGCTCACAAAAAAGAAGCCCACTCCTGCCGGCGAGGTTGACGGACGGATGAACCCCATGCTCAATGCCTCCTTGATGTATTCATCCATGGCCACCATTTCAGGACGAGAGAGGGAAAAGAGCCAGCCCCGGGGAGGACTAGTGCCAGGTAGGAGTCTATGGCACAGTCATATGGCCAGTGTGGGGCAGGGTGGTGGCCTTCGTTTTATTGAAAACCTCAAGGAGATCTACATATTCAGCCAGAATCCCAGACAGGTCCAGATCCTTAGCTGACACAGGAGTGGATTCATGGAATAGAGCTTGAGCTGGACCCAGACAGGTAGACAGGCATGCCGATCCCCACTCCTGGAGTACCTTCAGAGACCAATCGATCCATGGGTTATGTCGGGATAACCGGGGAGACCAAGTACCAGTGGCAATTCAGGTGAATTAACCAGATAGAAAGATATTTCTTCATGGTGATTGCCTTCGAGCAATCCTGTAAAGATTGCCTTGGAGGGGTTGGGTGGTAAGGTGGATCTAGCCTGTTCCCAGAGGTTGACCGTCCAGCACCTTGACATTGATCTTTTCCCTTAATTCCTGAGTTGGAACACCCCGTCTTTGAGTGAGAGAGATGTCCATGAGATCCCGGCTGCACCAGAGTCAATAAACCCCTTAAGTTCATGGGTCTGAGACCTTCACGACAAGCAAGCTGCGAGCATTACAGAATTACGCTGAAGCTGGCTGAAGAGAGAACCAACCCGTCAGGATTCCCCTCCCTGCTGATGGGCATTCTCTTTTACCGGACGCTTGGAACATGCAGCCCGGAAGTGTCCTGGATCACCACAATAGAGGCAGGAACCTGTTCTCCAGCACCGTTCTCGTTCCTCCTGAGACAGGCACATGCTCCCCACTTGCATAGACTCCTCCGTGGGCTAGGTGCTGGGTGGTGAGGGAGGGGGAGAGGGCAAGGAACGATGATGATCGGATGAGGGAGGGGGAGAGTGCGGGGAAAGACGGTGATCAGGTGAGGGGGGAGGGTGAGGAATGATGGTGATCAGATGAGGGAGGGGGAGATGGTGAGGGAAGACGGTGATCAGGTGAGGGAGGGGGAGAGGGTGAGGAATGATGGTGATCAGGTGAGGGAGGGGAAGAGGGTGAGGGAAGACTGTGATCAGGTGAGGGAGGGGGAGAGGGTGAGGAAAGACAGCGATTGGATGAGGGAGGGGGAGAGGGTGAGGAATGATGGTGATCAGGTGAGGGAGGGGAAGAGGGTGAGGGAAGACCGTGATCAGATGAGGGAGGGGGAGAGTGCGGGGAAAGACGGTGATCAGGTGAGGGGGGGAGGGTGAGGAATGATGGTGATCAGATGAGGGAGGGGGAGATGGTGAGGGAAGACGGTGATCAGGTGAGGGAGGGGGAGAGGGTGAGGAATGATGGTGATCAGGTGAGGGAGGGGGAGAGGGTGAGGAATGATGGTGATCAGGTGAGGGAGGGGGAGAGGGCGAGGAAAGGCAGTGCTCTGGCAGGGTGTACGAAGTTGAAACATTCTTTCCCTGCACCACTCATTTACCCAGTCCTCAGCTCGAATAGCCAGATTAATCAGGTCATCCAGACTATCCTGCTCGTCCCAGACAATGATCACTGGAATATCTACCTGGAGGTGAAATACTCGGTTCCTGTACAGACTCGGGAGTCTGTGGGTGTCCGAAGGCGGGAGTCTGTTCTGGTCTGGGCACGGGAGCGGGAGCATTATTTTACGTGCCAGCAGCCATAGACCACAAGCACAGATTTTAATGTTAAACAAATATATTTTCAATACCTACACAAATATATGGACAATTGCTCCCCTAACCAAAAATTAACAGTGCAATGTGTCTTAGCTCACAAACTGTGGAAGTCTGGAAACAGTTCTTCCCATTCTTACTCAAACAGAGTCCTTGGATGGCAATCCGGAAGGTTCTGGAATCCACAGGAATAGGTACAGGTGTCTGTGAGGAAGGGTTCATAAATCCACATTAAGATGACACAAGTTGACGATCACGAAAATTCCAGAGGACAAGTGATCGTCATGTAACACACTGGATCCATGCAGGGATAACGAGGTGACTGTCACAGGAGATTCCGGAAGTCAAGTGGTCGTTACTTAAATACTGGAGTCTACGCAGGGATAACAAAGTGACGCCTAAGTTCCAAAATTCACATAGGGATATCACAAGGTGACAGTCACGGAATATTCCTTAACACAATTGGTCGCCACATAACACACTCGAATCCATGTATGGATTAACAAAATGTGGTCGCGACAGGATACTCCAGAAATCCGAGTATGGATCATACAAAGTGACAGTCACGTATCCAATATCCACTGTGTGCCGCGAATGATCACAATCTTCTGGACACGGAGAAATATTGGGAACGCCCACTGCTGTAGTGACCTCCTCAACTATCTCAACTCAACTCAACTCAGTCTCTCGCTGGCAACTCACAGTCTGTTGTATCGTTTTGCTGCCGAAATTTTCAGAAACCTCCTGAACTGAATAGAAAAAGAAACCTCCACTCGTTTGTTATGTGACACCATCCACACGCCTCGTCCAGGCATACCTAAATGACGCTTATGGTTAATCAAAACAATATTGACATGTAAACACGAGGAATTCTGCAGATGCTGGAAATTCAAACAACACACATCAGAGTTGTTGGTGAACACAGCAGGCCAGGCAGCAATATTGACATGTAACACCTTCCCCCAAGAAGGGAAATTTTGATCCTGTAAGAGCAAAATTTTAGCTACAAAGTACAACATGTGAAACAATACATATACAATTACCATATACAGTATCACACTACGGAACAACAAATAACATATTTCAGGGGCATATATAAATATTAGATTCCATTCAATCCCAATATTTTCCAAGTAACTCAACACATTCAAGAGGCAATGCAAGATATTGCGTACAATAATCATCTGACTTCATTATCAAAAGTACATTGCAAGCTTAACACCTAGAAAGATAATCTGCAATCATGTTACCTCTGTCTTTAATGTCAGTTATTGTGATATTATACTCCTGTAAAATCAAACTCCAATTCAACAACCTCCTATTTTTATTTTTCATCTTACTCAAGAACACCAATGGATTATGATCTGTATATACTACAAGCGGTTTCTGAGCTGTACAAACATAAACATCAAAATGCTGCAAAGCCAAAACAAGTGACAATAATTCCTTCTCTATTGTGGAATAATTTCTTTGATGCTTATTGAATTTTTTTGAAAAGCAAGCCACAGGATGGTCAATATCATCATGATAATCTCTTTGTAAAAACACTGCTCCTGCAGTCTTGTCACTGGCATCCACTGCTATGGAAAATGGCTTTGCAAAGTCAGATGACCTGAGCCCAGACTGATGACACAAGATGGCCTTCAACTTGTCAAATGCCTTCTGGCAAGGCTCTGTCCAAACGAATTTCTCACCCTTCATCAGGATGTTAGTCAATGGAAGGGCAATATCAGCAATGTTCTTACAGAACTTGCGATAATATCCAACCATTCTGAGAAATCTTCTAAAAGCCTTCTTACCAGTTGGAATGGGAAACTCAGAGATAACCTGAAACTGTGACTGAACAGGAGACAACCTGCCCTGACCTACAACATAACCAAGATAGGTCACAGTGGCATAGCCAAATTTGCTCTTAGCTAAGTTAACTGTGAGGCTGGCCTTTGGAAGCCTTTCAAACAGCTTTTCTACTGCAGAGATATGGGCTTCCCATGTGTCATTTCCTGTGACCAAGTCATCAATATCGGTGTCTGTGTGTTCTAACCCTTGAACTACAGAATTAATCATTCTCTGAAATGTTCCTGGAGCATTTTTCATTCCAAATGGCAGAACATTGTATTCATACAACCCAGAAGGTATTACAGATACAGAAATTTCTTGGAACACACCATTACCCCTTTAACAGATCGATTTTTGCAAGAAACTTTTCCAACCTTGTCTACACAATAATCTACTCTAGGGATTAGATAAGCATCTGCTTTTGTTATAGCATTCACCTTTCTGTAATCAGTGCAAAACCTGATACTACTATCTGGTTTAGGTACCATGACACAAGGTGAATTCCAATCCTAAGTAGAATGCCTAATAATACCATTTTCTATCATATACTCAATTTCTTGATTGGCAAGTCTACATTTTTCAACATTTGTGCGATACGGATGCTGTTTTATAGGTTTGGCATCACCAACATCTGCATCATGTGAGGCCACTGTTGTTCTTTTTGGAACATCAGGGAACAAATCTCGAAATTTCATGATCAACTGCTTCATTTGCTGCCGCTGCTTGGTTGTAAATGAGCCAGTTTTTCATCAAGGTTTTCTAAATTAGTGGAATTTGGTAATTTAACCGGAACAACGTTTGGTTTAAAGTGGGCCTCAAAAGAATCATCCAGAAAATCTTCAGAGAGCCCAGACCCATCTCGATTCACAGCAGCCACTACAACTGCAGTTGGCATTTCATGATACAGCTTAAGCATATTAATGTGACAGAGCTGTGTTGGCTGCTTCTATCTGGAGTTTTGACAACATAATCCACATCATTGACCTTGGACCCAATTTCATAGGGACCATGGAATCTGGCCTGCAGAGGATTTGTCTGCACAGGGAAAAGAACGAGCACCTTATCGCCTAGCTTAAATGTCCTGTCTCTGACTCTCTTATCATACCAGGTCTTCATTTTACTCTGAGCAGATTTTAATTTCTCCCTACATTGGTTGCAAGCCCTCTGCAATCTGTTCTTGAATGTTAAAACATAGTCCAACAAATTTATATGCTGGTCACTGTTGGTCCATTGCTCCCTTAACAATGCCAAAGGTCCTCGAACCTGGTGCCCAAACACAAGCTCAAAGGGGCTAATGCCTATGGACTCTTGTACAGATTCCCTTATTGCAAATAGAAGCAAGTGAACTCTCTCATCCCAATCCTTCTCATTTGCACAACAGAATGTCCTAATCATGGTTTTGAGGGTAGAATGGAATCTTTCTAAGGTCCCTTGGGATTCTGAATGGTACGCAGAAAACGTAATCTGCTTGGCTCCCAGTTCGTAAATTACCTGCTGGAATAACCCTGACATAAAATGGTTTCCTTGATCGGACTGGATTTCTTTTGGCAAACCAAATAGGATGAAAAATTTTATGACAGCCTTCAACACAGTTGGAGTTCTGATATTTCTGAGAGGTATTGCTTCTGGAAATCTAGATGCAGTACACACGATAGTTAGCAAATATTGATAGCCAGCTCTAGTCTTTGGCAATGGGCCAACACAATCCACAATAACTTTAGAAAAGGGTTCACTAAATGCAGGAATAGGCTGTAGTGGAGCCACTGGGGTGACCTGATTAGGTTTACCCACAACCTGACAAGTGTGAAAATTATGGCAAAATGTCACAACATCTTTCCTCAAACCAGGCCAGAAGAATTGTTTCAAAACCTTGTCCACAGTTTTATCCACACCAAGATGGCAACCCAAGGGCATACTATGGGCCAAGATTAAAATCTCATTCCTATAGATCTTAGGAACTACAGCCTGGCAAACAATTGCCCATTCCTCACTTGCAGGGATATCAGGTGGTCTCCACTTTCTCATTAACACGCCATCCTTGAAATAGTACCCCACTGGCACTTTCTCAACCTCATCACCTGAGAGAGCTCTATCTCTCAATGTAGCAATCTCAGAGTTTCTGGTCTGTTAAACTCCTTCCTGGACAGAGACACATCTTTATAGTCAGACCTGATACAAGGATCCTGGTCAAACAATGAAGGAAGGAGAGTCACAGACAGGTCATCAAAACCTGAGTCCTTTTTTGGGCTATCATGGGTAGTGGAACCATTCTGCACAACACCATCTGCATTTGCAAGCTTCCTGGCCATAGTTCGAGTTACTGCACAGGATGGATAATCGTTAGAATCCATCTTTGGATCATCAGTGATTGGCTTAGTCGTCAACTGCACTGCAGGAACAACTTTACCACCTGCTAGGTCATTCCCTAACAACAAAGAAACACCTTTCACCAGTAGACTGGGTCATCGTCCTATCTTAACAGGTCCTGAAACTAGGTATGACTTCAAAATTACCTTGTGCAGAGGTACAGAAACAATGCCGCCCCCATGCCTTGAATGAGATTCACTTCACCAGTTGCAGTCTCATCACTAAACTCTGGAACATTGTCCAACAAGAGTGACTGAGAAGCCCCGGTATCTCGAAGAATTTTCAAAGTACCAGGGATGACCCCTCATTCACTGAAACAGATTCATCTGACACAAAAGGAATGAATTCTTTCCTAACTAAGTCAGACATCTCAGCCCTTGTCAGAGCTTCATCAGAATGTCCGGAACCCTGTGGGTTCATACGTGTTTCAAAGTGTTGAATATAGGCATCTGGAACTACCTCCTTTTCCTTCTTCTTCCTCAGGAGGAAACAATCAGCCATAACATGACCAGGTGCAATAGTGACAAATAGGACCAGAATGTTTCTCCTTTGGTTGCTTTCCTTCATCTTTACCTTTGTCACTATTCTCAGATTTGACTTCTGGTTTACCCTGATTATCCATGCTATACTTCTGGAAGGTCCTATATGGGACAAACTTAGACTTGTGGGTTAGAGCAAACTCATCTGTTAACTCAGCAGCTTCTTGCAAAGTTGTAGCATCCTCCTCATCTAAATATGTCTTTGTATCATTATGAATGCACCTTTTAAACTCTTCAATTAAAATCAACTCTTTCAACTTGTTGTAGTCATCATTCATATTCTTAATGGCATTTTTCAAAATGCACCATCTTTCAAAATACACAGACTTCTCATAAGCAAATTCCACATGAGCCTGACTCACAGATTTTCTCAAATTCCTAAACCTTTGCCTATAGACCTCTGGAACCAGCTCATAGCCTTTAAGCACAGCCTGTTTTACTGTCCCATAGTCAGCTGCATCTTCAACTGATAGGGCAGAATAAGCCTGCTGAGCCTTACCTTTAATTACACTCTGCAACATGAGAGGCCGATACACTTTTGGCCACTTAAGGCTCTGAGCATCTTTCTCAAAATGTCAATGTCAGCCTCATCAAATAGAGGGACCAATCTAACTTCCCAACTGGCAACAAATCTATCATTAAAGCCAGAAATTTGATTTCTGAGCTTTAACTTCCCTAACTCAAACTGCCTTTGTCTTTCTCTTTCCTCAGCTTCTAGCTGCCTTTGTATTTCTCTTTTCACATCTTCTAATTTAAGTTTCTCTACCTTTAGTTCTTTCTGCTCTAACTGGAACTCAGCATCAGCTGGTCTACTTTCAGGAAACAGATCTAACACCTCGTTTGCAAACAAATTCTCATCTACATGGTGCTCAACTATTTTCCTCTGAATCTCTGCCTTTCTCATAGTCTGCTTTACTGTAATAAGTTTTAACTTACTAGCAATGACCAACAACTCTGTCTTTTTGGCTTTCTGTAATTCCTCAGGGGCTGGTGATGCCAATAATTTATTGATGTCTATTGATGTTGGTTTCCACACACAAGTCAATCAAAAGGGGAGTAATCAGTCAATCTATAAGCTCCAATATAGGCAGATCCCAGATGAGCCACCAATTTTATGTTATGTGCCAGCAGCAATAGACCACAGACACATATTTTAATGTCAAACAAGTATATTTTAAATACTTACACAAAAATATAGACGATTAAGACAATTGCTCTCCTAACCAAAAATTAACAGTGCAATGCATCTTAGCTCACAAACTGTGGAGGTCTGGAAACAGTTCTTCCCAAGACTTATTTAAACAGAGTCCTAGGATGGCAATCCGGAAGGTTCTGGAATCCATGGGAACAGGTACAGGTGTCTGTGAGGAAGGGTTCATAAATCCACAGTAAGATGACACAAGATGATGATCACGGAAAATTCCAGAGGACAAGTGATCGTCACGTTACACACTGGATCCACGCAGGGATAACGAGGTGACACCTATCTTCCAAACTCCACATAGTGATATCACAAGGTGATAGTCACGGAATATTCCCTAACACAAGTGGTTGCCACGTAACACACCCGAATCCATGTATGGACTAACAAAAAGTGGTCACCACAGAATACTCCAGAAATCCGAGTATGGATTATACAAAGTGACAGTCACATATCCAATATGCACTGTGTGCTGCGAATGATCACAATCTTCTGGACATGGAGAAATATTGGGAACACCCACTGTTGTAGTGAACTCTTCAACTAACTCAACTCAACTCAACTCAGTTTCTCACTGGTAGCTCACAGTCCGTGGTATCGCATAGTCATAGTCATAGTCATACTTTATTGATCCCGGGGGAAATTGGTTTTCATTACAGTTGCACCATAAATAATTAAATAGTAATAAAACCATAAATAATTAAATAGTAATAGGTAAATTATGCCAGGAAATAAGTCCAGGACCAGCCTATTGGCTCAGGGTGTCTGACTCGCCAAGAGAGGAGTTGTAAAGTTTGATGGCCACAGGCAGGAATGACTTCCTATGACACTCTGTGTTGCATCTCGGTGAAATGAGTCTCTGGCTCAATGTACTCCTGTGCCCACCCAGTCCATTATGTAGTGGATGGGAGACATTGTCCAAGATGGCATGCGACTTGGACAGCATCCTCTTTTCAGACACCACTGTCAGAGAGTCCAGTTCTATCCCCACAACATCATTGGCCTTACGAATGAGTTTGTTGATTCTGTTGGTGTCTGTTACCCTCAGCCTGCTGCCCCAGCACACAACAGCAAACATGATTGCATTGGCCACCACAGACTCGTAGAACATCCTCAGCATCGTCCGACGGATGTTAAAGGACCTCAGTCTCCTCAGGAAATAGAGACAGCTTTGACCCTTCTTGTAGACAGCCTCAGTGTTCTTTGACCAGTCCAGTTTATTGTCAGTTCATATCCCCAGGTATTTGTAATCCTCCACCATGTCCACACTGACCCCCTGGATGGAAACAGGGGTCACTGGTGCCTTAGGTCTCCTCAGGTCTACCACCAGCTCCTTAGCCTTTTTCACATTAAGCTGCAGATAATTCTGCTCATACCGTGTGACAAAGTTTCCTTCCGTAGCCCTGTACTCAGCCTCATCTCCCTTGCTGATGCATCCAACAATGGCAGAGTCATCAGAAAACTTCTGAAGATGACAAGACTCTGTGCAGTAGTTGAAGTCCGAGGTGTAAATGGTGAAGAGAAAGGGAGACAAGACAGTCCCCTGTGGTGCCCCAGTGCTGCTGATCACTCTGTCGGACACACAGTGTTGCAAGCACACGTACTGTGGTCTGCCAGTCAGGTAATCAAGAATCCATGACACCAGGAAAGCATCCACCTGCATTGCTGTCAGCTTCTCCCCCAGGAGAGCAGGGCGGATGGTGTTGAATGCACTGGAGAAGTCAAAAAACATGACCCTCACAGTGCTCGCTGGCTTGTCCGGGTGGGTGTAGACACAGTTCAGCAGGTAGATGATAGCCTCCTCAACTCTTAGTTGGGGCTGGTAGGCGAACTGGAGGGAATTTAAGTGTGGCCTAGCCATAGGCTGGAGCAGCTCCAGAACAAGTCTCTCCAGGGTCTTCGTGATGTGGGAGGTCAATGCCACCGGTCTGTAGTCATTGAGGCCACTGGGGCGCGGCATCTTCGGCACAGGGACGAGGCAGGACGTCTTCCACAGCACAGGAACCCTCCGGAGCCTCAGGCTGAGTTTGAAGACATGACGAAGTACTCCACATAGCTGAGGGGCACAGGCTTTGAGCACCCTGGTACTGACACCATCCGGTCCTGCAGCCTTGCTTGGGTTGAGACGTTTCAGCTGTCTTCTCACCTGTTCAGAGGTGAAGCCCACTGTGGTGGTTTCGTGTGGGGAAGGGGTATAGTCATGAGAGCAGGGTGGGGGACTGTGAGGAGGGGTAGGAGGGGAGAGAGGAATATGTGTTGGTTGGGGGCCGACAACAGATGACTCATGTGGGGGATGGACAGGGGCCACAATGTCAAATCTGTTTAAGAACAGGTTAAGCTCGTTGGCCCTGCCCACACTGCCTTCAGCTCCTCTGTTGCTAGTTTGCCGGAACCCAGTGATGGTCCTCATCCCAGTCCAGATCTCTCTCATGAAATTTTCAGAAACCTCATGAATTTGATAGAAAAAGAAACCTCCACTCATTTGTTATATGACGCCATCCACACGCCTCATTCAGGCGCACCTAAATGACGCTTATGGTTAATCAATACAACATTGACATGTAACAATTAGTAGCAGAGATTGTCGGGGTAGCAGAAAAGGATGAACTGCAAGATGCTGGGAGTGGGACTGAGACGGTCTGAAGCTGCTGAATTGAGCTGGCGAGAAATTTAATGGCTGTCAGCTGATGCTGGCTGTCCACAGTGAGCTCGTGGACGGGGCCGTGAGAACAGAAATCGCAGACACTCGAGTCCGATTGTCTGCAGTGAGCTGTTCAACTGTTGTGGCTAGGGATGATACCTGTTCCTCCAGATGAGACTGGGCTTATCAGCACAAGATTATCTGCCGCATTGCCACTGTAACTTCACTCAGAATTGATTTCATTGCCTGTAGCTTGTCTACTACCTGACCAATGAATCTCATGGCCAAGGTCAGCTTCTCCCTCCCTGCTGGGTCCATCTTTGTAAGTTCATGACTTTCTGTCACTACCTTTGGATATGGCCCAAGTGTGGAGCAAAAGCCACCGAAGCGGGTCAATAATTCACCGACTTCAATGCAAACAGACTTTAGAGGAAAAAGAGAATAATAAATGCTAGGCCAAACAGGGTTGTTAACTAAAATTCTCAAATGGAAAATGAAGCCAACAGTGTGACTGAAAGGAATAACTAAATATAAAACAAATATGAGTCCTCAGGTCGTTAGCTGAACAGTCCAATTGCTCAGGCATGGCCGAATGCAAGCAGGCAACAAAAAGTTGCTGTGCTTTGTTCATGTCTCGACAAGCATGGAGTTAAATACCAGCACAATGAAATAATAATTAGCTGACACAATTTGCATATCTGCTGCTCAGCTGAAACTGTGTTTGTGAAAATCTTATCTCTGACATCCCCTCTGTACCTACTTCCAAGCACCTTAAAACTATGCCTCCTCGTGTTAGCCATTTCAGCCCTGGGAAAAAGCCTCTGACTATCCACAAGATCAATGCCTGTAATCATCTTATACACCCCTGTCAGGTCACCTCTCATCTACCATCGCTCCAAGGAGAAAAGGCCAAGTTCACTCAACCTATTCTCATAAGGCACACCCTTCAATCCAGGCAACATCCTTGTAAATCTCCTCTGCACTCTCTCTATGGTATCCACATCCTTCCTGTAGTGAGGTGACCAGAACTGAACACAGTACTCCAAGTAGGGTCTAACTAAGATCTTATATAGCTGTAACATTACCTCACGGCTCTTAAACTCAATCCCACAGTTGATGAAGGTCACCCGCACCATACATAGAACATATAGAACATAGAATAGTACAGTACAGTACAGTACAGGCCCCTCAGCCCACAATGTTGTGCTGACCCTCAAACCCTGCCTCCCATATAACCCCCCACCTTAAATTCCTCCATATACCTGTCTAATCGTCTCTTAAATTTCACAAGTGTATCTGCCTCCACCACTGACTCAGGCAGTGCATTCCATGCACCAACTCTCTGAGTAAAACAAACCTTCCTCTAATATCCCCCTTGAACTTCCCACCCCTTACCTTAAAGCCATGTCCTCTTGTATTGAGCAGTGGTGCCCTGGGGAAGAGGCGCTGGCTGTCCACTCTATCTATTCCTCTTATTATCTTGTACACCTCTATCATGTCTCCTCTCATCCTCCTTCTCTCCAAAGAGTAAAGCCCTAGCTCCCTTAATCTCTGATCATAATGCATACTCTCTAAACAAGGCAGCATCCTGGTAAATCTCCTCTGTACACTTTCCAATGCTTCCCCATCCTTCCTATAGTGAGGTGACCAGAACTGGACACAGTACTCCAAGTACACCTGCTTAACAACACTGTCAATCTGCGCAGCAGCTTTAAGTGTCCTATGGATACGAACCCAAGATCTTGCTGATCCTCCACATTGCTAAGAGTCTTACCATTAATATGTCTTCAAACGTAACCAACCAAAATGAACTACCTCACACTTATCTAGGTTGAACTCCATCTGCCACTTCTCAGCCCAGTTCTGTATCCTATCGATGTCATGCTGTAACCTTTGACAATCCTTCAGACTATCCACATCAACCCCAACCTTTTTGTCAGCAGCAAATTTACTAATCCACCCTTCTACTTCCTCATCCAGGTGATTTATAAAAATCACAAAGAGGATAGGTCCCCAGAATAGATCCCCGCAGAACACCACTGGTCACCAACCTCCATGCAGAATACAGACCATCTACAATCAATCTTTGACTTCTGTGGGCATACCAATTCTGGATCCACAAAGCAAGGTTGCCTTGGATCCCATTCCTCATTACTTTCTGAATTAGCCTTGCATGGGGATCCTTATGAAATCCATATACTCTGCATCCACTGCTGTACCTTCATCAATGTGTTTTGTAAGACTTGTAAGGCATGACATGCCTTTGACAAAGCCAGGCTGGCTATCCCTAATTAGATTATGTCTCTCCAAATGCTCATAAATCCTGCCTCTCAGGATCTTCTCCAACAACTTGCCTACCACTGAAATAGGACTCACTGGTCTATAATTTCCTGGGCTATCTCTCCTCCCTTTCTTGAGCAAGGGATGTTGCAATCTTCCAATCTTCTGGTACTTCTCCTGTCCCTATTGATGATGCAAAGGTCATTGTCAGAGGCTCAGCAATCTCCTCCCTCACTTCCCACAGTAGCCTGGGGTACATCTTGTCCAGTTCCGGTGACTCATCTAACTTAATACCTTCCAGAAGCTCCAGCACATCCTCTTTCTTAATGTCTATACACTCAAAGTCCGCTGTAAGTCATCCCCACAATTGCTAATTCCTTTCCACTGGAAGGATGAGTAAATGAGATCCGAGTCAACAGCTCGATTGCCAGTTCTCCATCCCGTCCCAACAGTCCCTAGTAAACTTTAAGCCAATCACAGCTCATTTCCACTCACCAGTTTAACACTTCTCTCATGCTTCATTTCAGCCAGTTGCTGCCGGAAGAAGTTCCTACATGTGCTCCACTTTCTTTCACAACTGCAGCCCGCACTCATCCACAAACACGGCACTGTGTCCTGTTTAGCAGACCATTTGACAGTGTAGCAGAATTAGGCCATTCAGCCCATCAAGTCTGCTCCGCCATTCTATCATGGCTGATTTATTATCCTCTCAACCCCATTCTCCTGCTTTCTCCATGTAAACTTTGACCCCCGCTGACTAATCAAGAGCTAGTAACCTCCACATTCCACAGATTCACCACCCTTTGGCTAAAGAAATTCCTCCTCATCTCTGTTCTAAACAGACGCCACTCTGCTCTGAGGCTGTGCCCTCTTCTCCTAGATGCCCCACTACAGAAAACATTGTCTCCACATCCTCTTTATTGCCCTGTATCCCAGGAATTCTCTCCAGTTCCATGTCTTTTGTCACTCCTGTGAGTAATCCTGGTGTCCTTTCTACACCTGAGTGTGATCCAGCCCAGACCGGCATTGAATCTGGTCTGACGGCAGCAGCCCTGGCACCGTACAGATCACCGCAGAGCCAGACAACAACTGTGTGTGGTGTTCCAGAGTGAGCCTGGCACTGTACGGATCCTGGGTGACCACACCCTCTCCCCCACTGAGACAGTCATCAGCTCACAGGTCGGGAATGGAATTAGGAGGTTAATTCCAATCTGGAGCTGTGGCTCAGGTGGATGAGATGTCCAGAGAGGGGCAGCACCTCTGGTGAAGGGGCTTGGCGTGTCCATTCTGGGGCAGCTCACTCACCTTTGGGCCCCACTGGACACTCAGCTCTCACCTGTGGCTCCACATAGCTGTTTGTATACGACAGTAGCCACATCATGGTACACATAAACAGGCTAGCTAAACCAGGTGAGGGTGGCCAGCAGCCTCATATACCATATTCCTGTCCTAGCATGTGTAATCATGTCCAGCAGACTGGGCGGATCAGATCTACAGTGAGATCCAACGGCCAGAAAGGTGGTTCTGCAATGCTTTGTGGACAGTGAAGGCAGCAATGAGGCACACGGAAAGTCATGGTCATCCAACGCAACCAAGCAAAGCTTCAGTTGTGTGATGACTACCAGTGGACCAGCACTTCTGAGGGTGAGAGAGAGGAACTGCCAAGTGCAATAGCTTTTCCACTTTAAAAATTCTCCTGCACAGGTTTCCTGTCACAGTTGAACACAACAGACAACCAACCAGAGCTGTGGTTCATTCTGAGAGGGGAAACATGGGTCAGAATATGGAATCCGTCACAGGACAGAGCAGGGATCTGAGGTGACAGATTCACCCTCACTGAAATCAGAGGCATGGACTAATAGAGCCAAGCTCCAGGCAGGAATGCTTCCTCTACATCACCTCCTGACATCCCTCAGCTGAAAATCCAGTTCTCCTCCATGTACAACACTTGAAAGAAGCACCTGGTAAGTTCTCCCCTCCCTTCCCGCTTCTTCCTTTTTCCATTCCTGACTGGCTCCCCTCTTACCCCTTCTCTTCTCTTCACTTTCCCATCACCTCCTTTTGGTGCTCCTCCTCCTTCCCTTTTTCCCATGATCCACTCCCCTCTCCTATCAGATTCCTTCTTTTTCAGTCCTTTACCTTTTCCATTTCCACCAATCACCTACCAGCTTCTTACTTCATCCCCCTTTCCCCACAGACCCATAATCCTCTTCACCTGAGTTCTCCTCTCACCTTCTGGCTTGTACTCCTCCCCCTCTCCCCACTTATTCTGGCCTCTCACCCTTTCATTTCCAGTCCTGTTGAATGGTTTCAGCCGGAAACGTTGATTGTTTATCCCCCTCAACAGTTGCTGCCTCACCTGTTGATTCCTCCAGCACTTTGTATGTGTTGCTCTGAACTTCCAGCATCTGTAAAACCTCGTGGTTATAATAATCTCATCCAACAATATCTGGTGGCAGTTCACAGGATGAGGAGGCTCCAGGAATATCCCCACCCTCACTGATGCTGGGACCCAGCATGTGAGAGCAGGAGACAAGGCTGACCTCTGGGTGTTCAGACAGACATGATGAGTTGACAATCTCCCTCCGATTCCCCCCGAGACCCCCCCGTCACAGAAACCTGTCCCTGAACCATTCAGTTCTCTGTCCGTGATATCAGGGAATGGCAGAGAGCAGTAGATACAGCAACAGCTACAGGACCAGACAACACTCCAGCTGTGGTCCTGAAGACCAGTGCTCTAGCACCTGAGGGACCTCTGGCTGAGATGTCCCAGGACAGGTACAGTAGTGGCATCTACCATCAACATGGAACTTTGCCCGGGTGTGTCCTGTTCACAGAAAGCTGGACAAATCCATTTGAACCGTTGTCTAGTCTGAGCTTTGTCTTGCCAACATACCCTCACCCATTAAATATGGGTGTTCAGGAACCAGTAAACCCGGGACCCTCAGGGGTATTTCACTCACCGTACACCTCCAGTCGCACTGTCACACGTTTCTCAATTCCTGAACCTGCTGTAGAAATCACCTCATAATCACCGGCATCCTCTCTCCGTAGGTCACGGATTTCCAGACTGAAGCTCACAGGATCAAGAGTTAACCGTGACTTGAAATCCTCAGAACCAAGGTAAGTGATGTTCCCTTTCGAATACAGCACCACTGCCATTTGGGATTTTGTCTGTTTCCACTGAAAGTCAGCAACATCCGTCCCGACTGGGATCCCAGGAGATAAGGAGACCGACTGTCCCAGAGTTCCAGTCACGATGGGAGAAGCAGCCCCACTCCCAGCTGAGGAGACAGGAGGAGACAGACAGCAGGTCAGCTCAGTGACCGGAGGAGGAATCAGAGCTGGGAGAATCACAGGCACAGAAGCAGACCATTTGGCCCATCTTCTGGCTCCTGGCCCTGTGTGGAAGAACTGGCTCACATTCACGACATCACACACTGAACCGTGGAGGTGGGGAGGTGGGGAACAGAGTGAAGACTTTCTCCTCCCAACCTGAGGAAGGACACTGCACCCTACAGACAGATATTGATGGATGGATAAGAGTGTCAGGGTGGTGCAGAAATAACAAATGGGACCCAGTCAGTGGGAGTGGGGGTATGTTTGGGAAGGGTAAAAGTGGGGTAAATGGAGGATGTGTGTGGTGCGGTGGGGACAGAGTGAACTTGGAGCAGGCCCCTGGGACGTATGTTGATAGATCTCTGAAGGAACTGATAGAGATTCATGACAAAGTCTCACATGGAACTGGAAAACTTTGACCAGGAATTGATGTGGGGACACTTACTGTTGTTGAACACAGTAACAGTTTGGATATCACTGTCAGGGGTTTCAAACTAGGACTTTATTCCCTGGAGCAGAGAGGAATGAGTGGAGATTTGATAGAGATATATAAAACTGTGAAGGATATCGATAGGGGAAATGCAAGCAGGCTTTTCCACTGAGGTTGGGTAAGTTTAGAACTAGAGGTCATGGGTGAAGGTTGAAAGGTGAAATGTTTAAGGAGAAACATGAGGGGAAACACCTTCACTCAGAGGGTGCTGGCGGGGTAGAACGAGCTGCCAGCAGTTTGGTGGTTCTAGGTTTAATTTCCACATGTAAGAGAAGTTCGGTTGGGTACCTGGATGAGGGGGGGGGGTGTAGATCAATGGGACTAAGCTGAGTAATAGCTCAGCATGGACTAGATGGGCCAAATGACACAGGTTTCCCCAGACAGGAATCTCAAACCCACTGTGCGTGGTAGTGAAGGAGATGAATACTCTCACAATAATTCAGAAGCGTCTGGACAGGCATTTAAATTGTCAACATGTAGAAAAAGTTAAAAGTTCAACATAAATTTATTTATTTATTTTTACTTACTTAGAGATACAGAGGGGAACAGACCCTTCCGGCACAACGAGCCGCACTGCCCAGCGACCCACAGATTTAATCTGATCCTGACCACAGGACAATTTACAACGACCAATCAGCATACTAACTGGTATGGGTTTGTACTGTGGGAGTAATCCGGGGCACCTGGAGGAAACACACTCGGTGATGGAGAGAACGAAGAACATTGGGATTGGACACTGACCTCCAATGCCCTGAGCGTTAGCATCCCGCTAACCGCTACACTACCGGGAGATTCATTTTGTTTGTGGGAACCCACTGGAAAACAAAGAAATGCAATTGAATCCACAAAACACAGAAGGAACAAAGATCAACAAACATCCAAAGTACAAAAAAGGACAAATTGTGCAAATAAAAAAGTACACAAATAATACTGGGAACATGAGCACAATCTGTTGGGTCCCCAAAAGTGAGCCCACAGGATGCAATGTCAGTTCAGCACCAAGGAGAGCGAACCTGGGTCCAGGAGCCCAATAGCAAGGGCAACAACTGCTCCTAAACTTGGTGGCGTGGGACTCAGAATTTCTGCACCTCCTGCCTGATGATCAGAGTGAGATGAGAGGAAGATGGGTCAAATGCAGGCAGGTGGGACAGGCTCAGGTAGGGGCTCTTGGCCGGCCCGGAGGAGTGAGCTGAACACCGGTCTGTTTTCCACTCTTGGATAACGATAATTTGGAAATTAGATGGGGTAGGACCACTGAGGTTAATTGAAGGGTGAATAAGTGTGTTGATGAACTGAGATCTCAGGTTTCCCTGAAAGTGATAACACAGGTGGATAGGCGGATGAAGAAAGCACAGAGCATGCTAGCCTTCAGAGATTGGAGCTTCAGATATTAGAGCTGGTGGTTACATTGTAACTTTACAAATCATTGTCCAGGCTGCATTTGGAATATGGTGTGGATTTCTGGTTACCACACTACACAGAGAGTGCAGAGGAAATTCAGCAGGAGATTGAGAGAACAAACACCAAATGCTGGATGAACTCAGCAGGTCAGGCAGCATCTGTGGAATTGAACAAACAGTCAACACTTTGGACTGAGACCCTTCCTCGGGACTGGAAAGGAAGGAGAAGATGCCAGAATAAGAAGGTGCAGAGGGTGTGGGGAGTGGAGGGGAAAGAATATAAGCAGGAAGATGATAGTGAAGCCTGGTGGGTAGGGAAGGGGATGAACTAAGAAGCTGGGAGGTGATAGATGGAAAAGGTAAGGGCTGAAGAAGAATGAATCTGATAGGAGAAGAGAGTGGGCCATGGAGAAAGGGAAGGAAGAGGGGAAATAGGGGAAGGTGATGGGCAGGTGCAGGGGAGAGGTAAGAGGGGGACAGAGTGGGGAATTGAAGAAGAAGGGGGAGGGAGAAAAATTATTGGTCATTTGCGAAAACAATGTTCATCCCATCAGGTTGGAGGCTACCAGGAAGTTCACCAGGATGTTGACTGGATTGGAGGACTTTAGTTATGGGGAGAGATTGAATCATCTGGCTTGTTTTCCCCAGAGCAAAGGAAGCTGGGGGTGATCAGACAGAAGTGAGAAGACAAGATGTCAGGGGAAGTCAGTGAGTCAGGGAAAATGTGGAGGTAACGATATTCATGATTCTGAACAATGATCTTGAGCTGAAATGTCAGTCACCCATTTGCCTTCATAAAATTTGTTTTTGCTCCAGATTCTGCAATCTGCAGTCTCTTGTGTCACCAGGATGAGATTATGAGAGATATAGCTAGGGTCAATATTCAGAATTTTTTCCCATAGTTGGGGCATCAAAAGCAAACTTACATAGGTTCAAAATGAGAAGTCCTCCCAGTTAAAGCCCACCCTACCACTGAGCGCATCTACAATGAGCAATGTATAGGAAAGTGTAACAACTGTGTAGCGCTTCTCTTATCTCGAGTGACAGGTCGCCGCACTCTTCATGAGAAAATCAAATTTCATAATACTACATGAGGTGCTCGTAGGCCATCAGAAGCTCTAGGTATTGGAAGGAGGTAGTGAATAGAAAACACACACTTCTGGAGGCAAGTTTTGTTTATAAAAATATAGATATACAAAATATTTATGTAAGAACAATTAAAAATTTGAACATTCTGTTTAGGTTCCCAATTTCAGATATTAAATGAAAACCAAAGTCTTGTTTAGTTAGAATGAAGGATATTCATTCGAATAACCCTTGTTACTCCAATTTTTCTAACTAATTATATCCAGTGTTATTCCCTATTTAAAGGTTTACAGATTAACAATTGCCTTTCTGTTTTTCCCTAGTTAGTTAGAAATCTAATTGAATTCCTATTCTGAAGTTCCAGTCAGTATTTCTACAAATTCAAATTCAAAAAATATATCTATACAGCTTAACTCCTTTCCATGACTCTCCCAACATCACAATTTTTACACAAAGTAAATCCCATTCAGTAACCTATGAAATTCTCTGCAAAAATAATCAGTTCTTTCAGAAAATCAAATTCAGATCCTTTGAATGAAAATAAACATCCAACTATATTGAATCCTTTATATCATGAAACATTTCGTTCTGTGCTGGTTCTTTGATCTTGGGTGGCTTGCCGTCTTGTTTCTTAGTTCGTTGGGTGAAATAGCTGATCATCCACAGATAGTTGATTCACAATACTTACACAATAAAAAAAACTAACCAAGTCCCTTAGTATGATTTAACAGAACTAATTCCCAGTTGCATGGTAGAGATCTTGAACTCTTGGTTTTCTTCAGGGCTTACAAGTAAGTTACTTTCTGCAGTAGATTCCTCTACATCAGAACATTCATTTCTTTGGGATTCCAGCACTGGGTCTGTAACCGGAGTGGGTGCAAGTGACTGATTTGGGCTTGGTTTGGAGCCCACAATTTATTTGTGTAACTGTCCACAGTTTTCTCGACTTCCAGAAGGTTCATCTACAATGTCAAGTCTTGGTCTGAGGTAATAAAACTCATTCTCGCCCTCTTCAGAGTCAATTGGATTTTCTTTCCTCTTCAACTGACTGTTCGTTTTTAGCACTCCTGTGAGATGTGTACTGGTGAACAGGGACTGGAGAAAGTTGTTCATCTTCAGAAGGAAGAAATCCAGAAGGGCGTAATGGATCCCTATGGAATGTTTTTATGGGCCTAGATTGGTTCTCAGGATGTGCCTTGTAGACAGGTAGATCACCAGCTTGGCTCACCACTACACAGACTATTTCTAACCATTTATTGGCAAGTTTGTTTTTACTTTGTAAGTGCACATTCCTCGGTAGCAATCGTCTCTTTCTGTCAACTCTAAAGTTGTCACATTTGTCATATCTGGTCTTGTTTCAGTCTGCCATTTTCCACGAGTTCCCCGTTGCTATCTTGCAACTTTCCTGAAGATGAGATCTTAAGTCTTGTACATACTGATAGTGTGATGTACCATGTTTGTTTTTCAAGGGTAGTCCGAAAGCGAAGTCAACTGAGAGTCTGTGTTGTTGCCTGAACATCAATTCATATGGACAAAAGCCAGTTATCTGATGCCTAGTACAATTATAAGCATGGACTAGGGATTTCACAGATTCTCACCAGCGACTTTTGTCTTTCATCTCCAGGATGCCCAGCATATTTAAGAGGGCCCTGCTAAACCTCTCAACAGAGTTTCCTCTGGGATAATATAGCATAGTTATGACTATTTGAATTCCATCTATCTGATGCAATCCTTTACTCAAGTGGGATTCAAAGTCAGGCCTGTGTAGGTACTCGCGATAATTATAATGTGAGATGAAATGCTCCCATAGGCACTCTGCAACCATCTTTGCTTTTTGGCTGGATGTAGGATTAGCCAAAGCATATTTAGTGAAATGATCAGTTATTACCAACACATTTTTTGTGTTACTTTCATCAGGTTCTGATGTAAGAAAGTCCATGTAGACCAACTGCAAGGGTCGAGTTCTCACAATGTTCACTAATGGAGCAGCTTTCTCAGGTAAGGTCTACCTCCTTACACATCGACTGCATGTTTTAATCTCGTGTTCCGCATCAGCATCCTCCTTGGGCCAATAGAATCGGCTTCTGACTAAATCCAGGGTACGATCGATACCCGAGTGACCAAAGTCACTGTGAAGACTCTTTCGTACATCAGATTGAAACTTTTCATGGAAAACAAGCTGGTATGTTCTTGTATCTCTGGTTAATATTTCCCTGTAAAGAACTCCATCTTTTAGCTGTAGTCGATCCCATTCTCTGAGAAGGTAGGGGAGTCTGGGAATTGCATTTCATACTGAAGGGGATCATTTTTCTTCAGTTTCCATCTGCTTGATGACTTCCCTAATACAAGGATCTGTGAACTGGGAGTCTGTAATCTCAGCATCAGAGAGATGAGAAATGAGTGGTAATCCCCAACACTGATCTTTTTGGGTGTGATTGTCAGGTACAGCACTTGTATGCATTTATTAAGGGTCCAACAAATGCAATGGCGACATCTACGGCAGGTTCTGTCTGTTGGATAAGATGACTGTCACATATTGCTTGTACAATGTCAGCACTGACTTCAACCGCATCACCTGAGTTGACCAGATGACTTGCTATACACTTCAAGATGTGTTCCCACTCTTTCTGGGACTTTGTTTCACCAAGCATGATCTTGGAGCTTTTGGGACATGCTTTGTCAATACCAGTACCCGTTTGTCCCACAACAGGAACCGTTTCTAATTTAAAATGAGGGTGGAAGGTACCATGACGTGATTCCCTCTCACTCTGTCTCTATTCAAGCTGCCTTCCCTTTTCTGTTCCTCGTGCCAGACTGGGTTCACAGCAGCAAGAGCTCGCTACGTGCCCATCTTCACCACATGTAAAACACCGCCAAGGTTTTAGTTTGACACTTGGCTGTTTGTCAGTGATTGTTGACTCTCGTTTATCCTTGTGTCTGCCTTTCCTTTTAGTGGCTTATCACTTGTTGCCTTCGAGCTCGTTTATACCTTCTGTTATTTTGTAGTTTGTAGAGTATCTAGTTGACTTTGAAGTTCAGCAATTTGTTCAGTGAGTTGAGAAGTAACTGAAATTAGCTCTGCTACATCATCTTCTTTACAGCCTGTGGGCTGAGACTGTATACCAGCACATTGTTTGACTGTTCATAGAAGCATAGAAAACCTACAGCACAATACAGGCCCTTCAGCCCACAAAGTTGTGCCGAACATGTCCTTACCTTAGAAATTATGAGGCTTACCTATAGCCATCTATTGTTCTAAGCTCCATGTACCTATCCAAAAGTCTCTTAAAAGACCATATCGTATCGGCCTCCACCACCATTGCCCGCAGCCCATTCCATGCACTCACCACTCTCTGAGTAAAAAAACTTACACCTGACATCTCCTCTGTACCTACTCCCAAATACCTTAAACCTGTCTCCTCTTCTGGCAACCATTTCAGCCCTGGGAAAAAGCCTCTGACTATCCACACGATCAATGACTCTCATCATCTTATACACCTCAATCAGGTCACCTCTCATCCTCCGTTGCTCCAAGGAGAAAAGGCCGAGTTCACTCAAACTATTCTCATAAGGCATGCTCCCCAATCCAGGCAACATCCTTGTAAATCTCCTCTGCACCATTTCTATGGTTTCCACATCCTTCCTGCAGTGAGGCGACCAGAACTGAGCACAGTACTACAAGTCTGACCAGGGCCTTATATAGCTGCAACATTACCTCTCGGCTCCTAAATTCAATACCATGATTGATGAAGGCCAATACACCGTACTCCTTCTTAACCACAAAGTCAACCTGCGCAGCTGCTTTGAGTGTCCTATGGACTCAGACCCCAAGATCCCTCTGATCCTCTGCACTGTCAAGTGTCTTACCATTAATACTATATTCTGCCATCATATTTGACCTACCAAAATGAACCACTTCACACTTACCTGGGTTGAACTCCATCTGCCACTTCTCAGCCCAGTTTTGCATCCTATCAATGTCCATACCCACTCTTTGCCTTCTGTAGGTAAGACAGTTCTGCATCCACAAAACAAAGTCCCATTGGATCCCATGCCTCAATAATTATTTTCTCAATAAGCCTTGCATGTGGTACCTTATCAAATGACTTGCTCAAATCTATATGCACTACATCTACTGCTCTTCCTTCATCAATGTGTTTAGTCACATCCTCAAAAAATACATTCAGGCTCGTAAGGCACGACCTGCCCTTGACAATGCCATGCTGACTATTTCTAATCATATTATACCTCTCCAAATGTTCATAAATTCTGCCTCTCAGGATCTTCTCCATCAACTTACCAACTGCTGAGGTAAGACTCAGTGGTCTATAATTTCCTGGACTATCCCTACTCCCTTTCTTGAATAAAGGAACAACATCCGCAACCCTCAAATCCTCCAGAACCTCTCCAGTCCCAATTGATGATTCAAAGGTCATCGCTAGAGGCTCAGCAATCTCCTCCCTCACTTCTCACAGTAGCCTGGGGTACATCTCATCCAGCCCCGGTGACTTATATCAACTTGATGCTTTCCAAAAGCTCCAGCACATCCTCTTTCTTAATATCTACATGCTCAAGCTTTTCAGTCTGCTGCAAATCATCACTGCAATCACCAAGATCCTTTTCCACAGTGAATACTGAAGTAAAGTATTCATTAAGTACCTCTGCTCTTTCCTCTGGTTCCATACACACTTTCCCACTGTCACACTTGATAGGTCCTATTCTTTCACGTCTTATCCTCTTGCTCTTCACATACTTGTAGAATGCCTTGGTCCTAAATGATATTTCATGTGTGCGGTTCTGGAAGCATGCTTCTCTTCCTTGGTGTGTAGAAATGTCAGTAGTTTGGTAAACGATGTCGGGTTTTGTTTTCTCTGTTCCAGTTGAACCTCTGAGATTGGTGAGCGATCCCAAAATGCCCTATAAAACTGCTTTAAAAGATGCTTGTTAGCCTCAGTTTAGTCAACTCTGCATTGCTTTACAGTCAGTGTCAATGCCACCTAAGCTGCTGTAGGTAGGCAGATGGTCTCTCACCCAAGTTTTGTACCTTATTCATGAATTTAGCGAAAAATTCATTACCATCTTCCAGGTGGCAAAAGCTGAATCTAGGAGTTGATGTAAATAGCGGGTGAAGCTCCAGGACTTGTTGACCTGATGATGTCAGAAGCTGGTGGAAGAATTCTTTCACGTATGCTCTGTGTTCTATGAAGATCAGATACACATGGGTCTTGCAAGAGCAGTTCAACACTACAACTCCATTAGTCTGCATTACAGGGACTGAGTTATTCTGCACTGGGATCAGGTGGAGGAATAATTCTGACAACTGAACGACATTCTTTTCGAAAGTCTAGTATTTCCTCATCGTTTCCTGTTTGCCACTGACTAAAACAGCATTGGGGATTTTAACACCCTTTTCCTCTATGTCTTCCATTTTCTTTCACTGTAGGTTTTAATTGAACAAGTGAGTTTGAACGGTAAGATTCTTTCAGTGTTTTGTATACTAATGAGTGTGTTACTGGTTGTCTGATACACTGCCTTCTGGCTGGCTTACCAAGTCTTATGTAGCACCTGTGTAGCACTGGTCTGATCTTGTGTGACTGGACACCGCACCCTTTATGAGAAAATCCAATTACATCGTACTACACGAGGTACTTGTGGACCATCAGAAGCTCCAGATATTGGAAGGAGGCAGCGAATAGAAAATTCACAATTCTGGAGGTAAGTTTTGTTCATAAAAATACATATACTAAATATTTACATGAGTAAGAACAATTCAAAATTCCAACATTCTGTTTAGATTCCAAATCTCAGATATCAAACGAAAATCAAAGTGCTGTTCAGTTAGAATCAGTGATATTCATTAGAATAACCCTTGTTACTCCAAATTGTCTAACTAATTAGATCTATTGTTATTACATATTTAAAGGTTTATAGACTAACAATTGTCTTTCTATTTATCCCTAGTTCATTAGAAAACTATTTGAATTCCTATTCTCACGTATTATTGTTAACTTCTATTTCAGTTCCTGTCAGTATGTCTACAAATTCTAATTGAAAAATCATATATCTATACAGCTTAAGTCCTTTCACAGCAATTCTCCAACATCACAACTTTTAAACCAAGTAAATCTTATTCAGTAACTTATCAAAGCAAAAATAATCAGTTCTTTCAGAAAATCAAATTCAGATATGATTTACCAGAATTAATTCCAGGTTACACGGTAGAGATCTTGGACACTCATCTCTGCCGATATTGTCTCATTATAGCTGCTGCCTGTTGTAGTCCAGCTTCAATAACCCCTTTATCACTATTGTCTCTCCTCCATAGGTTTTCCCCTGAGCTTTTCTAGTAAATACAGCAGAGATGGTCACTACTAATTCCACTTTTAACAGTTTATATCTTTAGTTCCTAGTAGTTTACTGCATTTCCCTTGCTTATTTGCACCTGCATCAGTCACGCCTCATTCTCGCACAGCTTTTTTTCCAGGTTTTCTTTTTCATGTTCGGTTTCATCCCTCCCCAGGTGGAAATTTCTAGCATTAAATCTTTAGGTTTAATTAACCTGGGTTACAAAAGCAGCATCTATCATCATGGACCCCCAACCATCCAGACCATCAGGGAAGGAGGTACAGGAGCCTCAGGACCCACACCACCAGGTTCAGGAACAATTATTACTCCTCAACCATCAGGCTCCTGAACCAGAGGGGACAACTTCTCTCGCCCCAACACTGAATTTTTCCCATAAACTTTCAAGCTCTCTTCATCTCATTCGTCATATTTATTGCTTATTTATTTACTATTATTATTTTGAGGTTTATTGTTTCTTTGCATTCACTGTGAATACCTGCAAGATAATGAATCTCAGAGGTTGTTTATAGTGAGATATGTGTTCTTTGAAAATAAATTTATTTTGAACTTTGCGAAGAAGAAGTTTGAAAGAGGATCCGGGGCACACGTTTTTTTAAAAACACAGAATCAGAGTCTGGTTTATTGTCACTGAGTCAAAGATATCGGAGAGTATTTTTCTGAAAGTGTTGCATACAAATACTGTGTTGAAGAAACACTTTGTCCATCAAATAGGGAATGCACAGGACGATAGGAATAAATGGGATTAATGATGATGGGCAGAAGGGTCAGCCTGAATGTGATGGGCTGAAGGACCTATTGCTGTGCTGTTTGATTCTATGAATCTGTCGTCCAGATTTGGCTCATGCACACTGCTGTCTTAATGGGCCCTTGGGTTTAGGAGGTTGTGCGGACTACCACACACTCTCTCTGTGTGGGAGACTACCCCAGCAATCTGGCAGGACCTGGAGTTGGCCAGGACTGTTCTGAATGCTTTCTGGTGTCCTCTGTCCTGACTGGTCACTGGCCTGTCCCCTGGCTTTCCCTCCAAGTTCTGGAAGAAGTTGGTGCATTTCTTCTGGTCCAAGATGAAGCATTAAGTCCGTTCTATAGTTCTGAGTCTCCAGATTGAGGAGATTTGTCAATCACTTGTGTGTGTGTGTGTGTGTGTGTGTGTGCATGTGTGTGTGTGTGTGTGTGTGTGTGTGTGTGTGCGCGCGTGTGTGTGTGTCCAAACCTCGATGATGACTCAGACTCAGAGATCTCTGTACATTGACCACCTTCTGGATGGCAGGCTGACTTAATATTTCGTTTTCTTTTCAAGATGACACGCTGAACCTACATCATGTCCCTGACAGAATTATAGGAGTATTTTCAGAGTGTAGATTGTGGTCATTCCAGTTAGAGAACTCCCCTGTTGGAAGAGGGCTTGACTCAGGCTGACTAGGTGGCCAAATGTTGGAGGAACATACAGTCAACATTAAGATTCTTAGTAAGACATCTTTGAGTCCTGTCACTAGACAGCGACTATAAAGGCTTGGAGAACTTGAACCACAGTTTTCATCTTCATACTATCACAATACTGCTGTTGGTAATATCTTTGTCGAGCTCCTGCACACCCGCACCAGTGTGCCTCATCTCTTTTCAGATGTGGTGACCAACTGTGGTTCAACTAGAGTTAATATAGTTCCACCATCACATCCTTCCTCTTATATTCTGTGCTCGACTAAAAGAAACAGCCCTGTGCTTTTCGGTAGACAATAGACAATAGGTGCAGAAGTAGACCATTTGGCCCTTCAAGCCTGCACCGCCATTCTGAGATCATGGCTGATCATCTACTATCAATACCCGCTTCCTGCCTTGTCCCCATAACCCTTGATTCCCCTATCCATAAGATACCTATCTAGCTCCTTCTTGAAAGCATCCAGAGAATTGGCCTCCACTGTCTTCTGAGGTAGCGCGTTCCACACCTCCACAACTCTGTGGGAGAAGAAGTTCCTCCTCAACTCTGTCCTAAATGACGTATCCCTTATTTGTAAACCATGCCCTCTGGTACTGGACTCTCCCAGCATCTGGAACATATATCCTGCCTCTATCTTGTCCAATCCCTTAATAATCTTATATGTCTCAATCAGATCCCCCCTCAATCTCCTTAATTCCCGCGTGCACAAGCCCAGTCTCTCTAACCTCTCTGCGTAAGACAGTCCGGACATCCCAGGAATTAACCTAGTGAACCTACGCTGCACCTCCTCCACAGCCAGGATGTCCTTCCTTAACCCTGGAGACCAAAACCGCACACAATACTCCAGGTGTGGTCTCACCAGGGCCCTGTACAAATGCAAAAGGATTTCCTTGCTCTTCTACTCCATTCCCTTTGTAATAAAGGCCAACATTCCATTCGCCTTCTTCACTGCCTGCTGCACTTGCTCATTCACCTTCAGAGACTGATGAACAAGTACTCCTAGATCTCTTTGTATTTCTCCCTTATCTAACTCCACACCGTTCAGATAATAATCTGCCTTCCTGTTCTTGCTCGCAAAGTGAATAACCTCACACTTACTCACATTAAACGCCATCTGCCAAGTTTCTGCCCACTCACCCAGCCTATCCAAGTCACCTTGAATTCTCCTAACATCCTCATCACATGTCACACTGTACCCAACTTAGTATCATCAGCAAACTTGCTGATGTTATTCACAATGCCTTCCTCTAAATCATTGACATAAATTGTAAACAGCTGTGGTCCCAATACCGAACCCTGTGGCACCCACTAGTCACCACCTGCCATTCCGAGAAACACCCATTCAAGATATATAATATATCTTAAAAAGACAGTGTGCAGGTCTCTCTCATACCCTCCCAACCTCCCATACACCACACACACAGTGCAGGTCTCTCTCTCTCTCTCACACACACACACACACACACACACACACACACACACACACACACACTCACTCACTCACACACAAACACACAGAGTGCAGGTCTCTCTCTCACAGTGCAGTACTCTCTCTCTCTCTCTCACAGTGCAGTTCCCTGTGTCTCTCACAGTGCAGTTCCATCTCTCTCTCTCACAGTGCAGTTCTCTCTCTCTCTCTCACAGTGCAGTTCTGTCTCTCTCACAGTGCAGTTCTGTCTCTCTCACAGTGCAGTTCCCTCTCTTTCTCTCTCACACTGTGCAGTTCCCTCTCTCTCTCTCACACTGTGCAGTTCCCTCTCTCTCTCTCACACTGTGCAGTTTCCTATCTTTCTCTCTCACACCGTGCAGTTCCCTCTCTCTCACACAGTGCAGTTCCTTCTCTCTCTCACAGTGGTAAACAATATATGTATGTTGTAACTGGGTTAACTGTCTAGACACGCCCCTCTGCTGACTGCCCCTGTGGCTACCCCCACAGTCCACTGAATAAAGGTGATTTCACCTTGCTCCTCCTCCACAGTCTGGGGGCAGACACTCAGCAAGGAAGTCATATTTTACTGGGAATAAAAGCCTTTCAGTATTTACCCTACTTCAGTATTTTGGAGTTATTGAAGGTGCTTCAATTTTATTTGCAGTAATTTTAAAGCATGGAGCACGCCCTGCGACTCCACAAGTGAGACCTCGACCCGCAAACACCTGAAGCTGGAAACACTTTCGAACTCTGGCTGGCCTGCTTCGAATTGTACTGAGAGGCGATTAAAGCGACCGACCCTGCAGCGAAGTTCAGAGTTCTACTCTCCAGGGTCAGTCCATGGGTCTACGCAATGATCAGAGACCAGTCGAGCTATGACGGCGCGATAAGCGCACTTAAAGGACAACGCCTGCAGCCGGTAAACACCGTCTACGGTCTACGCGTGGCATCACTGAGCGACACGGCACCAGTGGCCTGGGGAATCAAGTGCTGAGTTTGTCAGACGCTCATGCAAGCCTGCAATTGCCAGGAGCTGACAGCAGGATAGCATGCAGAGCTCCTAGTGAGAGAAGCCTTCCTCACGGGGACCAGGTCAGTGTATGTGCGCTAGCGGCTGTTGGAAAAAGCTGATCTTACTTTAAGTTCGGCAATCAAGCTGGCAGACATGCTGGAGGCTGCTCTGCACAACTCTGTGACTCTCCAGGCACGCGATCCCCCGATGGCCTCGTGGGCGCCGCAGACCCCGCAACCCACCAGAAGTGCTATTTCTGCGGACTCGAGAAGCACCCCCAGAAATGCTGCCCGGCCCGAGAAGCTACCTGCTCCAGTTACGGAAAGAAGGGCCACTTCACCAAGGTCTGTAAGTCCAAACTGGGAGCAGGATCGAACAGCGCCACGTGCGAGAAATGGGGTCGCCATCTTGCCTGCCGCTATGTTCTCTGCACACTGCCACCATGTGTGAGACATGGGGGCGGCCATCTTGGTCAGTGCCACCTCCCATCGCCTACAACCAATGGGTGCTCACGGGGCACCCCACCGTGCCAGACCAAGACAGCAACTCAACCCTGGCCTCCGTGACCCTCGACCAAAGCGCTCCCCACCAGCTCGCAAGGTCAATGATGGACATCCTGGTGGAGGGGCGCAGGACAAGCTGCCTGTTTGACACGGGCAGCACGGAGAGTTTTATCCACCCAGACATGGTGCAGCATTGTAGACTTACGATATGGCTGGTAAGTCAGAGGGTCTCCATGGCTTCTGGGTCGCATACAACAGACATCCTGGGGGGAGGGATTGTGTAACAATGCTAGTGGTGCAGGGCACAGAATATCAAAACTTTACGTTACTGGTCATGTAACTGTGTGCCCCTGTGCTATTGGGGTTCGACTTCCAGAGCCACTTGAAAAGCGTGACAATGGAGTATGATGGGCCCCTCCACCAACCACTGTCATAAATCCCCAGTTTTGTAGGAACATCCCACACATCCCACACAACACCATGCCAACTGTCACACTACCGACGCCACCTGCGGTCTCTCCACCCTCAAGATCCCTCCCCCACTGCTGTTCGCCAACCTGACCCATAGAACCATAGAACCATAGAAACTACAGCACAGAAACAGGCCTTTTGGCCCTTCTTGGCTGTGCCGAACCATTTTCTGCCTAGTCCCACTGACCTGCACACGGACCATATCCTCCATGCACCTCCCATCCATGTATCTATCCAATTTATTCTTGAATGTTAAAAAAGAACCCGCATTTACCACCTCGTCTGGCAGCTCATTCCATACTCCCACCACTCTCTGTGTGAAGAAGCCCCCCCAATGTTCCCTTTAAACTTTTCCCCCCTCACCCTAAACCCATGTCCTCTGGTTTTTTTTCTCCCCTTGCCTCAGTGGAAAAAGCCTGCTTGCATTCACTCTATCTATACCCATCATAATTTTATATACCTCTATCAAATCACCCCTCATTCTTCTACGCTCCAGGGAATAAAATCTAACCTATTCAACCTTTCTCTGTAACTGAGTTTCTCAAGTCTCGGCAACACCCTTGTAAACCTTCTCTGCACTCTTTCAACCTTATTTATATCCTTCCTGTAATTTGGTGACCAAAACTGAACACAATACTCCAGATTCGGCCTCACCAATGCCTTATACAACCTCATCATAACATTCCAGCTCTTATACTCAATACTTTGATTAATAAAGGCCAATGTACCAAAAGCTCTCTTTACGACCCTATCTACCTGTGACACCACTTTTAGGGAATTTTGTATCTGTATTCCCAGATCCCTCTGTTCCACTGCACTCCTCAGTGCCTTACCATTAACCCTGTAAGTTCTACGTTGGTTTGTCCGTCCAACGTGCAATACCTCACACTTGTCAGTATTAAACTCCATCTGCCATTTTTTAGCCCATTTTTCTAGCTGGTCCAAGTTCCTCTGCAGGCTCTGAAAACCTTCCTCACTGTCTACTACACCTCCAATCTTTGTATCATCAGCAAACTTGCTGATCCAATTTATCACATTATCATCCCGATCATAGATATAGATGACAAATATCAATGGACCCAGCACTGATCCCTGTGGCACACCGCTAGTCACAGGCCTCCACTCGGAGAAGCAATTCTCTACTACCACTCTCTGGCTTCTTCCATTGAGCCAATGTCTAATCCAATTTACCACCTCTCCATGTATACCTAGCGACTGAATTTTCCTAACTGACCTCCCATGCGGGACCTTGTCAAAGGCCTTACTGAAGTCCATGTAGACAATATCCACTGCCTTCCCTTCATCCACTTTCCTGGTAACCTCCTCGAAAAACTCCAATAGGTTGGTCAAACATGACCTACCACGCACAAAGCCATGTTGACTCTCCCTAATAAGCCCGTGTCTATCCAAATGCTTGTAGATTCTGTCTCTTAGTACTTCCTCCAATAACTTACCTACCACCGACGTTAAACTTACCGGCCTATAATTTCCCAGATTACTTTTCGATCCTTTTTTAAACAATGGAACAACATGACCCCCGACTGTAAACCTGTGGCAACTAAAAGCAGGAGGTACAGCGTGGAGGACAGAGCTTTCATTAAGTCGGAGGTGCAGCGGCTGCTCAGGGAGGGGGTCATTGAGGCAAGCACAAGTCCTTGGAGGGTGCAGGTGGTCATTGTTCGGAACGGGGAGAAAAATAGGATGGTCATGGTCTATAGCCAGACCATCAATAGGTTCACGCCGCTCGATGCATACCCTCTACCCCCCATTGCGGATATGGTCAATCAGATAGCACAGTACCAGGTGTACTCGACCATAGACCTAAAATCCGCTTACCATCAGCTCCCCATCTGCTGGAAGGACCGCCCTTACCCCGCCTTCGAGGCGGACGGCAGGCTTTATCAATTCCTGTGCGTCCCCTTCGGTTTCACGAATGGTGTATCTGTCTTCCAGAGGGGAATGGACCGGACGGTGGACCAGTGCCAACTGAAGGCCACGTTCCCATTTCTGGATAACATCACCATCTGCGGTCAGGACTGGCTGGATCATGACAACAACCTCCAAAAATTTCTCCAAGCGGCCAAAGCTTTCAATCTCACCTATAACAAGGACAAGTGTGTGTTCGGGACCACCCGACTTGCTATCCTTGGGTGTGTCATGGAGGACGGAGGCATTGGCCCTGACCCCGACCGTATTCACCCCCTGTCGTACTCCCTCTTCCCAACACCCTCAGAGCCCTCAAAAAGTGCCTGGGCTTCTTTTCATATTACACCCAATGGGTCTCTAATTACGTAGACAAGGCCCACCCCCTGGTCAAGTCCACCACATTCCCCCTCTCAGCCGAGGCCCGCGCGGTCTTCAGCCGCATAAAAGGGGACATAGCCAAAGCAGCAATGCATGCGGTGGATGAGGCCATTCCCTTCCAAGTAGAGAGTGACGCCTCCGACTTTGCGCTGGCTGCTACCCTCAACCAGGTGGGAAGACCAGTGGCGTTCTTCTCCCGTTCCCTTCAAGGCCCTGAAATTCGGCACTCCGCGGTGGAGAAAGAGGCCCAGGCCGTAGTGGAAGCTATTAGGCACTGGAGGCACTTCCTTGCGGGCAAAAGGTTCACCCTGCTAACTGACCAGCGCTCAGTCGCATTCATGTTTAATAACCAACAGCGGGGCAAAATCAAAAATGATAAAATTCTGAGGTGGAGAATCGAACTCTCCACCTACAACTATGACATCATGTACAGGCCTGGGAAGCTCAACGAGCCCTCCGATGCCCTATCCCGCGGAACGTGTGCCAGCACGCAGATCGACCCGCTATACGTCCTACATGTAGGTCTTTACCACCCGGGGTCACCCAGCTTTTCCACTTCGTGAAAGCCCGGAACCTGCCTTACTCCCTTGAGGAGATCAGGACGATGACCAGGGACTGCCAAGTCTGCGCAGAGTGCAAACCGCACTTCTACCGACCCGAAAAGGCACAACTAATCAAGGCCACCCGCCCCTTTGAGTGACTGAGTATTGACTTTAAGGGCCCCCTTCCCTCCACTGACCGAAATGTGTACTTTCTTAACATTATCAATGAGTACTCGCAGTTCCCCTTCGCCATTCCCTGCCCCGACACCACTACCACGTCAGTTATAAAAGCCCTGCGGAAGCTCTTCACTCTGTTCGGATACCCATGCTATATCCACAGTGACAGAGGGTCCTCGTTTATGAATGACGAGCTGCTCCAATACCTGCTGGCTGGGGGTATTTCAACTAGTAGGACCACGAGCTATAATCCCCTGGGGAATGGACAGGTGGAGAAGGAGAATGCCATGGTGTGGAAAGCCACACTCTTAGCCCTCAGGTCAAAGGGACAGACAGCGTCCCACTGGCAGGAGGTCCTTCCCGAGGCACTCCACTCCATCTGCTCCCTGTTATAGAAACATAGAAACATAGAAAATAGGTGCAGGAGTAGGCCATTCGGCCCTTCGAGCCTGCACCGCCATTTATTATGATCATGGCTGATCATCCAACTCAGAACCCAGCCTTCCCTCCATACCCCCTGACCCCTGTAGCCACAAGGGCCATATCTAACTTCCTTTTAAACATAGCTAATGAACTGGCCTCAACAGTTTGCTGTGGCAGAGAATTCCACAGATTCACCACTCTCTGTGTGAAGAAGTTTTTCCTAACCTCGGTCCTAAAAGGCTTCCCCTCTATCCTCAAACTGTGACCCCTCATTCTAGACCTCCCCAACATCGGGAACAATCTTCCTGCATCTAGCCTGTCCAATCCCTTTAGGATCTTATACGTTTCAATCAGATCCCCCCTCAATCTTCTAAATTCCAACGAGTACAAGCCCAGTGCATGACCACTGGGACCATCCTACCAACTTGGCTGACGTCCCCGGGGCCAGTGCTGCTCCGGAAACATGCGAGGAGCAATAAATACTCCCCGATGGTCCAGAGGGTTCACTTACTTCATGCGAACCCCCAGTATGCCTATGTGGTTTTACCTGATGAGCAGGAGGACACAGGCTCCATTTGTGACCTGGCACCCACAGGAGCACCGGGCCCCTACCCTGAACACTCCGTGGTGACTATTAACCCCGTATCCTCCGATATATATACCCACCAGACACCGCGCACTCCAAGCCCTACACAGACGCCACATGACACTCCCATACCGGGCACGACGCATATGCACGAGGGATTACCGACGCCTAATGTGCTGGCACCTCAAGCCAGGCCGTAGCCAGCATAATTGCCGTCGCTGGTGCAATCACCACCAGTGCTACGTAGATCACAGCGACGGACTCGACCGCCTGATTAACTTGACCTGTAAATATACTTGTTTTAAATATTGTCAGTCACTTCACCCCGCAGGACTCCTTTTAAAAAAAAGGAGGGGTGAATGTGGTAAACCATATATATGTTGTAACTGCGTTAACTGTCTGGACACGCCCCTCTGCTGACTGCCCCTGTGGCTACCCCCACAGATTCCTGTGTAAAGGTGTTTTGCCTTGCTCCTCCTCCTCAGTCTGAGGGCAGACACTCAGCATGAAAGTCATATTTTACTGGGAATAAAAGCCTTTCAGTATTTACCCTACTTCAGTCTTTTGGAATTATTGATGGTGCTTCACGCACACAGTGCAGTTCCCTCTCTCTCTCTCACACACCGTGCAATTCCCTCTCTCTCTCTCTCTCACACCGTGCAGTTCCCTCTCTCTCTATCACACAGTGCAGTCCCCTCTCTCTCTCTCTCACACCGTGCAATTCCCTCTCTCTCTCTCTCACACCGTGCAGTTCACTCTCTCTCTCTCACACCGTGCAGTTCCCTCTCTCTCTCTCACACCGTGCAATTCCCTCTCTCTCTCTCTCACACCGTGCAGTTTCCTCTCTCTCTCTCTCACACCATGCAATTCCCTCTCTCTCTCTCTCACACCGTGCAGTTCCCTCTCTCTCTCTCACACCCTGCAATTCCCTCTCTCTCTCTCTCACACCGTGCAGTTCCCTCTCTCTCTCTCTCACACCATGCAATTCCCTCTCTCTCTCTCACACACCGTGCAGTTCCCTTTCTCTCTCTCACACCCTGCAGTTCCCTCTCTCTCTCTCACTCAGTGCAGTTCCCTCCCTCTCTCTCTCACACCGTGCAGTTCCCTCTCTCTCTCTCACAGCGCAGTTCCCCCTCACTCTCTCCCACCATGCAGTTCCCTCTCTCTCTCTCACACCGTGCAGTTCCCTCTCTCTCTCTCACACCCTGCAGTTCCCTCTCTCTCTCTCACACCGTGCAGTTCCCTCTCTCTCTCTCACACCGTGCAGTTCCCTTCCTCTCTCACACAATGCAATTCCCTCTCTCTCTCTCACACCGTGCAGTTCCCTCTCTCTCTCACACAGCGTGCAATTCACTCTCTCTCTCTCACACCGTGCAATTCTCTCTCTCTCTCTCACACCGTGCAGTTCCCTCTCTCTCTCTCACACCCTGCAGATCCCTCTCTCTCTCTCAGAGTGCAGTTCCCTCTCTCTCTCACACCGTGCAGTTCCATCTCTCTCTCTCACACTGTGCAATTCCCTCTCTCTCTCTCACACCGTACAATTCCCTCTCTCTCTCTCACACAGTGCAGTTCCGCTCTCTCTCTCACACCGTTCAGTTCCATCTCTCTCTCTCACACTGTGCAATTCCCTCTCTCTCTCTCACACCGTGCAATTCCCTCCCTCTCTCACACCGTGCAGTTCCCGCTCTCTCTCTCACACCGTGCAATTCCCTCTCTCTCTCTCACACAGTGCAGTTCCCTCTCTCTCTCTCACACAGTGCAGTTCCCTCTCTCTCTCTCACACCGTGCAGTTCCCTCTCTCTCTCACACACAGTGCAATTCCCTCTCTCTCTCTCACACTGTGCAGTTCCCTCCCTCTCTCACACCGTGCAGTTCCCTCTCTCTCTCTCACACAGTGCAGTTCCCTCTCTCTCTCACACCATGCAGTTCCCTCTCTCTCTCTCACACCGTGCAATTCCCTCTCTCTCTCTCTCACACCGTGCAGTTCCCTTTCTCTCTCTCACACCCTGCAGTTCCCTCTCTCTCTCTCACTCAGTGCAGTTCCCTCCCTCTCTCTCTCACACCGTGCAGTTCCCTCTCTCTCTCTCACAGCGCAGTTCCCCCTCACTCTCTCCCACCATGCAGATCCCTCTCTCTCTCTCACACCATGCAGTTCCCTCTCTCTCTCTCACACCCTGCAGTTCCCTCTCTCTCTCTCACACCGTGCAGTTCCCTCTCTCTCTCTCACACCGTGCAGTTCCCTTCCTCTCTCACACAGTGCAATTCCCTCTCTCTCTCTCACACCGTGCAGTTCCCTCTCTCTCTCACACAGCGTGCAATTCACTCTCTCTCTCTCACACCGTGCAATTCTCTCTCTCTCTCTCACACCGTGCAGTTCCCTCTCTCTCTCTCTCACACCCTGCAGGTCCCTCTCTCTCTCTCAGAGTGCAGTTCCCTCTCTCTCTCACACCGTGCAGTTCCATCTCTCTCTCTCTCACTGTGCAATTCCCTCTCTCTCTCTCACACCGTACAATTCCCTCTCTCTCTCTCACACAGTGCAGTTCCGCTCTCTCTCTCACACCGTTCAGTTCCATCTCTCTCTCTCACACTGTGCAATTCCCTCTCTCTCTCTCACACCGTGCAATTCCCTCTCTCTCTCTCTCACACAGTGCAGTTCCCGCTCTCTCTCTCACACCGTGCAATTCCCTCTCTCTCTCTCACACAGTGCAGTTCCCTCTCTCTCTCTCACACAGTGCAGTTCCCTCTCTCTCTCTCACACCGTGCAGTTCCCTCTCTCTCTCACACACAGTGCAATTCCCTCTCTCTCTCTCACACCGTGCAGTTCCCTCCCTCTCTCACACCGTGCAGTTCCCTCTCTCTCTCTCACACAGTGCAGTTCCCTCTCTCTCTCTCACACCACGCAGTTCCCTCTCTCTCTCTCACACCGTGCAGTTCACTCCCTCTCTCACACCGTGCAGTTCTCTCTCTCTCTCTCACACCGTGCAATTCCCTCTCTCTCTCTCACACAGTGCAGTTCCCTCTCTCTCTCTCACACCATGCAATTCCCTCTCTCTCTCTCACACCGTGCAATTCCCTCTCTCTCTCTCTCACACCGTGCAGTTCTCTCTCTCTCTCTCACACCGTGCAATTCCCTCTCTCTCTCTCACACAGTGCAGTTCCCTCTCTCTCTCTCACACCGTGCAATTCCCTCTCTCTCTCTCTCACACCGTACAGTTCCCTCCCTCTCTCACACCGTGCAGTTCCCTCTCTCTCTCTCACACAGTGCAGTTCCCTCTCTCTCTCTCTCACACCATGCAGTTCCCTCTCTCTCTCTCACACCGTGCAATTCCCTTTCTCTCTCTCTCACACCGTGCAATTCCCTCTCTCTCTCTCTCACACCGTGCAATTCCCTCTCTCTCTCTCACACCCTGCAATTCCATCTCTCTCTCTCACACCATGCAGTTCCCTCTCTCTCTCTCACACCGTGCAATTCCCTCTCTCTCTCTCACACCTTGCAATGTCCTCTCTCTCTCACACCTTGCAATTTCCTCTCTCTCTCACACCGTGCAATTCCCT